>NW_027052062.1:12500-15000 GCF_036321145.2 Pelmatolapia mariae | reverse complement strand
AATGTTTCTACATGCCCCTGGTACTCTGCTCAGAAACACTTTGCCACACACACACACTCCTCGTGCATATGGTACGACAGCTTTTCTCCGTGCCCCTGGTACTCTGCTCAGCAGCACTTTGCTATGTACTTCCTCGTGCATATGGTACGACAACTTTTCTCCGTGCCCCTGGTACTCTGCTCAGAAACACTTTGCCACACACACACACTCCTCGTGCATATGGTACGACAATGTTTCTACAAGCCCCTGGTACTCTGCTCAGCAGCACTTTGCTATGTACTTCCTCGTGCATATGGTACGACAACTTTTCTCCGTGCCCCTGGTACTCTGCTCAGAAACACTTTGCCACACACACACACTCCTCGTGCATATGGTACGACAACTTTTCTCCGTGCCCCTGGTACTCTGCTCAGCAGCACTTTGCTATGTACTTCCTCGTGCATATGGTACGACAACTTTTCTCCGTGCCCCTGGTACTCTGCTCAGAAACACTTTGCCACACACACACACTCCTCGTGCATATGGTACGACAACTTTTCTCCGTGCCCCTGGTACTCTGCTCAGCAGCACTTTGCTATGTACTTCCTCGTGCATATGGTACGACAACTTTTCTCCGTGCCCCTGGTACTCTGCTCAGAAACACTTTGCCACACACACACACTCCTCGTGCATATGGTACGACAATGTTTCTACATGCCCCTGGTACTCTGCTCAGCAGCACTTTGCTATGTACTTCCCGTGCATATGGTACGACAGCTTTTCCACAAGCCCCTGGTACACTGCGCAGAAACACTTATGCCACGTCGGCTGTACGCGCTCTCCTCGCTAGCTAGTTGCTGATCTCCCCCACCTCCAGGGGGCCCCGGGGACCACCATCACATCTCCCTGTCTCCCTTACCGCTGAACAAGATGCATGCTGCTCCACTGGCCCTGCTGCTGTTGTGTCTCCATTTGGCCGAGGGGGTGAGTCGGCCTCCTCTCTCCTTTACGGTCGAAAAAGATGTGCTGCTGGCGCACTGGCCCTGCTGATGTGCTGTCTCCATTTGGCCGAGGTGGTGAGTCGGCCTCCTCTCTCCTTTACGGTCGAAAAAGATGTGCTGCTGGCGCACTGGCCCTGCTGATGTGCTGTCTCCATTTGGCCGAGGTGGTGAGTCGGCCTCCTCTCTCCTTTACGGTCGAAAAAGATGTGCTGCTGGCGCACTGGCCCTGCTGAATCCCTCTCTCCATTTGGCCGAGGGGGTGAGTCGGCCTCCTCTCTCCTTTACGGTCGAAAAAGATGTGCTGCTGGCGCACTGGCCCTGCTGAGTTCCTCTCTCCATTTGGCCGAGGGGGTGAGTCGGCCTCCCCTCTCCTTTACGGTCGAAAAAGATGTGCTGCTGGCGCACTGGCCCTGCTGAGTTCCTCTCTCCATTTGGCCGAGGGGGTGAGTCGGCCTCCTCTCTCCTTTACGGTCGAAAAAGATGTGCTGCTGGCGCACTGGCCCTGCTGAATCCCTCTCTCCATTTGGCCGAGGGGGTGAGTCGGCCTCCTCTCTCCTTTACGGTCGAAAAAGATGTGCTGCTGGCGCACTGGCCCTGCTGATGTGCTGTCTCCATTTGGCCGAGGTGGTGAGTCGGCCTCCTCTCTCCTTTACGGTCGAAAAAGATGTGCTGCTGGTGCACTGGCCCTGCTGATATTCTCTCTCCATTTGGCCCAGGGAGTGAGTCGGCCTCCTGCCTCCTTTACGGTCGAAAAAGATGTGCTGCTGCTGCTGCTGCTGCTGCTGCTGCTGCTGCTGCACTGGCCCTGCTGCTACCACATAGCCAGCATGGACCTCGACCTCCAGCAGGCCCCGGGGAGGCACATCCTCCCCTGCTCTACTCCCCCAGTAGCTTTCCTTTCCTGCAGTTACCCAGTACCACATAGCCAGCATGGACCTTGACCTCCAGCAGGCCCCGGGGAGGCACATCCTCCCCTGCTCTACTCCCCCAGTAGCTTTCCTTTCCTGCAGTTACCCTGTACCACATATCCAGCATGGACCTTGACCTCCAGCAGGCCCCGGGGAGGCACATCCTCCCCTGCTCTACTCCCCCAGTAGCTTTCCTTTCCTGCAGTTACCCTGTACCACATATCCAGCATGGACCTTGACCTCCAGCAGGCCCCGGGGAGGCACATCCTCCCCTGCTCTACTCCCCCAGTAGCTTTCCTTTCCTGCAGTTACCCCGTACCACATAGCCAGCATGGACCTTGACCTCCAGCAGGCCCCGGGGAGGCACATCCTCCCCTGCTCTACTCCCCCAGTAGCTTTCCTTTCCTGCAGTTACCCCGTACCACATAGCCAGCATGGACCTCGACCTCCAGCAGGCCCCGGGGAGGCACATCCTCCCCTGCTCTACTCCCCCAGTAGCTTTCCTTTCCTGCAGTTACCCTGTACCACATATCCAGCATGGACCTTGACCTCCAGCAGGCCCTGGGGAGGCACATCCTCCCCTGCTCTACTCCCCCAGTAGCTTTCCTTTCC
>NW_027052062.1:0-2500 GCF_036321145.2 Pelmatolapia mariae | reverse complement strand
GGGGACCACCATCACATCTCCCTGTCTCCCTTACCGCTGAACAAGATGCATGCTGCTCCACTGGCCCTGCTGCTGTTGTGTCTCCATTTGGCCGAGGGGGTGAGTCGGCCTCCTCTCTCCTTTACGGTCGAAAAAGATGTGCTGCTGGCGCACTGGCCCTGCTGATGTGCTGTCTCCATTTGGCCGAGGTGGTGAGTCGGCCTCCTCTCTCCTTTACGGTCGAAAAAGATGTGCTGCTGGCGCACTGGCCCTGCTGATGTGCT
The DNA here is from genome assembly GCF_036321145.2 of Pelmatolapia mariae. NCBI lineage: Eukaryota > Metazoa > Chordata > Actinopteri > Cichliformes > Cichlidae > Pelmatolapia > Pelmatolapia mariae. The sequence continues at coordinate 2,237 of NW_027052062.1, read as the reverse complement.
GTCTCCATTTGGCCGAGGTGGTGAGTCGGCCTCCTCTCTCCTTTACGGTCGAAAAAGATGTGCTGCTGGCGCACTGGCCCTGCTGAATCCCTCTCTCCATTTGGCCGAGGGGGTGAGTCGGCCTCCTCTCTCCTTTACGGTCGAAAAAGATGTGCTGCTGGCGCACTGGCCCTGCTGAGTTCCTCTCTCCATTTGGCCGAGGGGGTGAGTCGGCCTCCCCTCTCCTTTACGGTCGAAAAAGATGTGCTGCTGGCGCACTGGCCCTGCTGAGTTCCTCTCTCCATTTGGCCGAGGGGGTGAGTCGGCCTCCTCTCTCCTTTACGGTCGAAAAAGATGTGCTGCTGGCGCACTGGCCCTGCTGAATCCCTCTCTCCATTTGGCCGAGGGGGTGAGTCGGCCTCCTCTCTCCTTTACGGTCGAAAAAGATGTGCTGCTGGCGCACTGGCCCTGCTGATGTGCTGTCTCCATTTGGCCGAGGTGGTGAGTCGGCCTCCTCTCTCCTTTACGGTCGAAAAAGATGTGCTGCTGGTGCACTGGCCCTGCTGATATTCTCTCTCCATTTGGCCCAGGGAGTGAGTCGGCCTCCTGCCTCCTTTACGGTCGAAAAAGATGTGCTGCTGCTGCTGCTGCTGCTGCTGCTGCTGCTGCTGCTGCACTGGCCCTGCTGCTACCACATAGCCAGCATGGACCTCGACCTCCAGCAGGCCCCGGGGAGGCACATCCTCCCCTGCTCTACTCCCCCAGTAGCTTTCCTTTCCTGCAGTTACCCAGTACCACATAGCCAGCATGGACCTTGACCTCCAGCAGGCCCCGGGGAGGCACATCCTCCCCTGCTCTACTCCCCCAGTAGCTTTCCTTTCCTGCAGTTACCCTGTACCACATATCCAGCATGGACCTTGACCTCCAGCAGGCCCCGGGGAGGCACATCCTCCCCTGCTCTACTCCCCCAGTAGCTTTCCTTTCCTGCAGTTACCCTGTACCACATATCCAGCATGGACCTTGACCTCCAGCAGGCCCCGGGGAGGCACATCCTCCCCTGCTCTACTCCCCCAGTAGCTTTCCTTTCCTGCAGTTACCCCGTACCACATAGCCAGCATGGACCTTGACCTCCAGCAGGCCCCGGGGAGGCACATCCTCCCCTGCTCTACTCCCCCAGTAGCTTTCCTTTCCTGCAGTTACCCCGTACCACATAGCCAGCATGGACCTCGACCTCCAGCAGGCCCCGGGGAGGCACATCCTCCCCTGCTCTACTCCCCCAGTAGCTTTCCTTTCCTGCAGTTACCCTGTACCACATATCCAGCATGGACCTTGACCTCCAGCAGGCCCTGGGGAGGCACATCCTCCCCTGCTCTACTCCCCCAGTAGCTTTCCTTTCCTGCAGTTACCCAGTACCACATAGCCAGCATGGACCTTGACCTCCAGCAGGCCCCGGGAACCCACACTTAAGCCCCCTCCCAGTAACAAAGCAAAACAACACTGGCAAAATCCTCGTGCCCCTGGTACTCCAGAAAGAAAATACAAACGTGCCCCTGGTACACTGCGCAGAAACACTTTGCCACAAACTCCTCGTGCATATGGTATGACAACTTTTCTCTGTGCCCCTGGTACACTGCACAGAAACACTTTGCCACACACACTCCTCGTGCATATGGTACGACAACTTTTCTCCGTGCCCCTGGTACACTGCGCAGAAACACTTTGCCATACACACTCCTCGTGCATATGGTACGACAACTTTTCTCCGTGCCCCTGGTACACTGCGCAGAAACACTTTGCCATACACACACACACTCCTCGTGCATATGGTACGACAGCTTTTCCACATGCCCTTGGTACACTGCCCCGATACAACCCTGAAACACGCTCCCTTCGTGCATATGGTACGACAACTTTTCTCCGTGCCCCTGGTACACGGCCCGGAAACACTTTGCCACGCTTGCTTGTCCACACACTGCCCCTGGTACTCCAGCCACAAAGCGTGGGTGAGTGACTCACCCTTCCAGGAGAGTCATGTCTCTCCCGGAAGGCGCCCGAGATGCAGCAGGCGCGAGTCGTGGCTGTGGTGGGCCCTCGTGCCGATGGTACTCCACGCCGGAGTGGGGAGAGATGGAGCGGCTGGGGCCCGACGCCCCGGCGCCTGCAGTCGACCGGGTGGCCGACAAAAGCTTGGATCGAGGGCTGACTTTCAATAGATCGCAGCGATTAGCTGCTCTGCTACGCACAAGACCCTGACCCAG
>NW_027052061.1:0-38544 GCF_036321145.2 Pelmatolapia mariae | reverse complement strand
CAGGCTGGCAGGCCTGGCCAGGCCTGCCAGGCCTGGCCTGGCCACAAAGCATGGGATGATGGTGTTTGTGACACAGCCTTCACATGACACAGAATTTATTTATTTTACTGAGGTCCATACAGGTAGAAACACAAAGGTTACATTCCATTGCAAAACAAAACTACACTTGCCTACTAACTGTATACAGAGGTCTGCGCGATCTTGCAGGAGAACTCAGTAACCTACTGGGTATATTGCTATGCTTACTCCAACATTAGTAAGAAGATATGCCTCAGTAAAATGTCAACCACATTTGTATTGCCAAAAACCAAAGGTCTACTCTTAAGTTACCCAGATAAGTCAAAATCCTGTTTCAGGCTTCATCAGTGAGCTTTTAAGTGTTTGGTTCTTTTAATCGCTAAATCAGTTTTTCAACTATGTTGTACCACAGTGCTTTATCTATTGACTGGATGTTATGATGGAGCAAACAGGTGGCAGGGGAAAACTTTGAGGGCAATATAAACAAACATCCTGTTTCCAACTGCAGCTTCTCTAATGATAATACTACATCTAATGATGTAATACTCAGTATAACCACTAGATAGGAGACTTAAAATGTGATTCATGGATATTTCATGCTTCACTGAGTGGTTTATCAGGAGGGCTCAGTGCTAGTTCATGAGATGTGATCACATATTCATTAGGTTGTGGTTAAAAAAACTAAAAACCTCACATGGTAAAGTTCTGGCTTAGATGATATGAATGTTTTGCAGAATGTGATGCTTTGTACAAGTACATTAAAAAGTGAGGTCAGCTAACAACATATAATAATCTACTTACAGCACCAAGTGTACTTTTCTCTATGTCTAAAAGTAAAAAAACAAAACAAAAAAAAACAAATAAAAACTTTGTAAAATATCTGTGATTATTTTCTGGTGACCCAGCTAAAATGCTGACATAGCTTTATTTATTATGAACGTCAGAAAAACCTGAAATACTGATTTTGAAACTATTAGAAAATGTAAAAAAAGAAAAAAAATCAAATTTTTAACTACTGGAGAAATTCAACAATTAAAAAAAATTCACCATGTCACATATTTGTATAGCTCTTTACTAGTGCCTTTGTACCGGGGTCCAACCGAGGCTGTCCAAGCCAGTGCTTGAACCGGCAACATTTCGATTACAAGTCAAACTCCCAACTCTTGAGCCACAATCTCATTGGTCTTGGAGAGTGTGCTTTCAGCCTCAAACAGACAAACTGAAGCTTTTCTCTCACATACAGTTAAGCCCATAATTATTCATACCCCTGGCAAATTTTGACTTAAAGTTACTTTTATTCAACTAGCAAGTTATTTTGTGACTGGAAATGACACAGGCGTCTCACAAAAGATAAGATGATGTACAAGACGCATCATTGTGGAAAAAAATATTTCTCAGCTTTTATTTACATTTGAGCAAAAAGTATCATGTCCAGAATTATTCATACCCTTTACAAACTGTCACAGTCTCTGGGAAAATCCAAAGTTCCATACCATTCCAAATAGTCAAAGCTGTTCTAAAGCATCCTAATTACCCTGATTAATTGGAAATAGCTGTTTTACTCAACAGCTGTGCATTGTGGCTCCTCACAAGTGAGGAATGGCTACAAGGCCATATCCAAATGTTTTCAAGTTCCAGTGGCTACAGTGCAAAGTATTATTAAAAAATACAAGATGTTCCGCACTGTGGAAAATCTCAGAGGACGTTGTCGGAAGCCAAAAGTGAAACCTGTGCTGGCCAGGAGAATAGTGAGAGAGGTGAAAAAGAATCCAAGGATCACCACCAAGGCCATTCTGGTGAATCTGGGCTCTGCTGGTGGCAATGTCTCAAGGCAGACAGTCCAACGGACACTGTTGGGTTCCACGGATGCTGACCAAGGAAAACGCCACTTCTCCAGGCACTTCTAAGGCATGCCAAAGCTCATTTGGCCTTTGCAAATGCTCATCTGGACAAAGAAGAAGGTTTCTGGTCTTCAGTGTTATGGTCAGATGAAACAAAAATTGAATTATTTGGTCACAATGATGTTGCCTTCATTTGGCATAAAAATGGAGAAGCCTTCAACCCAAAGAACCCCATCCCCACTGTCAAACATGGTGGTGGGAACCTAATGCTTTGGGGGTGTTTTTTAGCCAATGGACCAGGGAACCTAATCACAGTAAACAGCACCATGAAAAAAGAGCAATACATGAAGATTCTCAACAACAACATCAGGCAGTCTGCAGAAAAACTTGGCCTTGGGAACCAGTGGACATTTTAGCACGACAATAACCCAAAACATACAGCAAACGTGGTGAAGAAATGGTTAGCAGACAACAACATTAACGTTTTGCAGTGGCCTAGCCAGAGTCCTGACTTGAATCCAATTGAGAATCTGTGGAGGGAGCTAAAGATCAGGGTGATGGCAAGAAGACCCTCCAACCTGAAAGATTTGGAGCTCATTGCTAAAGATGAATGGGGAAAAATGCCTGTGGAGACATGCAAAAAGCTGCTCTGCAATTATAGGAAGCGTTTGATTGCTGTAATAGCCAATAAAGGCTTTTTTCTATTGATTATTGAGAAGGGTATGAATAATTCTGGACATGATACTTTTTGCTAAAATATAAATAAAACCTGAGAAATATTTTTTTCCACAATAATGCCTCTTGTACATCGTCTTATTATCTTTGGGGAGATAATAATTTCTCCATTTCTGCTCAAAAAAGGACTTGCTTGTTGAACAAAAGTAACTTTAAGTCAAAATTTGCAGGGGTATGAATAATTATGGGCTTAACTGTATATGGTTAATGAATGATGTTACTGATGACTTTAGCCTGCAGTTGCAGTTTAGTGTTTGTTTCTTGCACTGATGAGAGATGTGTATCAGTTAACCACAACCAAACAAGTCAAATTTTCCATCCAACACCTCAGTGAAACCCACAGAACCATGTGACAACTATGTAAGAACAAAGGTTTATCAATACTGCAAAGACACCAGATCACAGTCATGAGATTATCAGTCGATAAACAAAATAAATTATTTACAGTATTAAAAACAATTCTTTCATAAAATATACTAAGGGGGGGCTGAAGGCATAGTAAGTTTACCTTATTTTACGCTGTGAGCTTGAGTGAGGAAGTGTTAAGCTTGGCATAAAGACTGTAAACTGCTAGGTTGAGCAGCAACTGAGTACACTGCAGCTGGAACAATGTCTACAAAATCAAACATGCAACTTACTTTAACAGTAGCAACTGTAATAGTAGTGTACACCTTAGGGCTAAGTTTTTTCCACTGCTTAGCACCACTGTTGTAAAGAAACAGTTGACCAGAATGAACCCGTGGGTGTTTGTGCAAAAAAGGCGGACGACCACAGAGCTTTTATCTTGTGTTAAAGAAAACTGGTGCTCTTCACTGCAAAGCACGTACCAAACATGTTCTCATAGCATGAACGGTATTATTAGCCAACACAGAACACACTGTAGTGAACAACAGGAAGTTGCTGCTTTGGTTTTACATTCAGGACTCTAAAGAAGACAAAATTAAGCATTAAAAGAAATTGTAGTTGCGGTCTACGTTTTTAGCTATGTTGTATTAACAAGAAATTTCTCTTGCTCAAAAAAATTACCGCCAAACGAAAATGGGTCTAATCTTGACTGCTTTGAAACTTGTATCTGAGTTATGACACAAGTTTGACAACACCTGGGATCTGGTTATTGCAGGGTAAACCTGTGATTGAGTCTATGCTATTAGTTAAGTAGAATTGTTGTCCACATAAAACTTGACAGATGGCATTATTTCAACTAAACAAGAGATCCTTTAGTAGAGAAGATAAATTGATGAACATTTTTACTAATCATAACACGGAATTAACATCTACAATATTTCCTGTTTGTTAGATCAGCCCTGTAGAAAACAATATGAATTGGCTGATTGGTCAGTAGGTGGTGACCAATCGGTTCTCAGAAAAGACATCAGGGTAGGATCTAGATGATGCATTTGGCCAAATCACGAGTTTTCAAGTTTGTGAATGTTTCCCAGAAGGAAAAACACTAAAATTATGGTTGGCAGAAAGATATAAAAACTACAGTCAGCTGTCAAAGAAGACAAACCCTGAATTTTACATTTCTAATCATCTGAAAATGAGAAAAAAAAGTGAAAATGTAATTTTGAAACTACTAGAAATTTTTCACATTTAAAGTAAATTAAATACTTCATTAAACTGAAAATTTGCACCATGTCACCTGCTGCTGGTTGGGTTCTGAGTGTCCAAGGACGTAAAGTGTTTCAGTCTCAAACAGACACATCCTGCACTGAAGCTTTGCTGTGCATCAAATTATGCTTTTGCTGTTTCCCGCACTATGTTTGTTTCCTGCAGTGAAGACAGATGTGCATCAGTTAGCCACAAGCAAACAAGTTAAAGTTTCCATCTGACATCTCAGTGAAACCCACAGAACCACATGATCAAAGTTTTTTTTGTTTTTTTTAATAATGCAAAGATGTAAAATATAGTAACATATGTAAATGACCGATTAAATTCCAATTACATTTCCACAGAAAAAAAATTGATCTTTTTTTTTAATTCATTGATTTGGTTAATTAATTGAGTTAGAAGAAAATATGAAATAATTAAAAATAGTTTCAACATGTGGATGTCCTCTGGAGTGATGTGCTGGGGGACCAATCAGAGACCAGCAGCTGGACGTCAGTGGTTGGACTGGTGGACTACTTCAGTGAAGAGTAGACGACATCTGTCTCTGGTTTAAAGTCTGAACACAAACACACACACACACACACAGTTCAAACAATAGGAAACATGATCACAAGCTGTGGAGTTCAATGAAGACCTCTAATCTCCACCTCTCTGCATCACAAACAGTCTAAAGCCTGACTGTACTGGAAGTTTTTATGCGGGTTATTAGTTTGTTTGGGAGCTTACACAGTCTTTACGGAAATGGGGTTTTGGGGGGATACCAGGAGCAGAAAAGCTGCAGAGAGGCGTGTAAGACTGCAACTTTGCTTCCTGGTCCCAACTCTGGATAGTCACATTTTGGGGTGTTTAATAAATTTGGCCAGATTTCTAGAAATGAGAGCTGCTCCATCCAAAGTGGGATGGATGCCGTCTCTCTTAACAAGACCAAGTTTCCTCCAGAAAGTTTTTCAATTATCTGTAAAACCCATGCTGTTTTTTGGACACCACTGAGACAGCCAGCAATTTACGGAGAACATGCAGCTAAACATGTCACTCTTGATGGAGGGGACCGAGAAAACTGGAGTCTTACATTATTTTGGCAAAGTTACACACCGATTCAATATTGATTTTAGTGACCTCTGCTTGATGTAACCAGTTGTTATTACTGCCCAGCAGTTTTAAACTTCCCTTAGTGTTGCCTGCTCGGGCCCCTAGTAGACAGTTGACTATGGTTTCTGGTGTTGGCTCCCTCTAGTGGTACGTGAGGAGTCTCCATTTTTAACTTTTTTTTCACCAATCCATCCATTTTCTTCCTCTTATCTGGGGCAGCAGCCCAAGGTGAGAAGCCCAGAGCTCACTCTCCCCAGCTCACTCTGCTTATGACCAAAAAAACAAAAAACAAACAAAAAAAAAAAACCCAGAGGTTTTAGGAGAGACGGTGAGCAAGAGAGAGAGAGAGAGAGAAAAAGAAAGAACAAAATTACAGATAATTGGAAATCTGGCCAAATTTATTAAACACCCCAAAATGAGAGGTGGGACCAGGAAGCAGAGTTGCAGTCTTACACATCTCTCTCTGCAGGTTTTTCTGCTCCTGTTATCCCCCCAAAGCCCCATTTCCGTAGAGACTGTGTAAGCTCCCAAACAGACGAAAAGCAAACTAAAAACCAGCAAATAAATGACTTAAGCATAAAAACTTCCTATGTTGGAATAGACGTCAGCGCGAATTATCGCTTGTCCATTATTACCTTGCGGAAGATGTAGTTTGTTTGTTTGGGTTTGTTTTTTCTTTTACCTGTAGGGCCTTATAAGCCTCTACTGGTGTTTTTAAAAGTCATGTTTGACTTTAAGCTTTTCTGTATAGTTTCTGGGATGCTTTGAACTCTTTTTTTTTTTTTTTTTTTTTTTTTTTTGCAAATTTGCATTACTTTATTATTTCATAAGCAGAGAGTGCTTGCTAGCGCTGTCCTTAGACAGTAAACTTGATGAAACTATTGAGGAATATAATAGTTGTATTGATGTATAGCAACTTAAAATGCTCCCAAAAATGGCAGTACAACATGTAAAAATATAATAGAAGCTCTGGCGGACTTGGTTCTATGGTACGTCTTAAACACATGTGCTCCCCGGGCGCTGCATTGGTAGCTGCCCACTGCTTCACTGGGTGAATGGGTTAAATGCAGAGGAGTAATTTCCCCATGGGGACTAACACGTACACATTACTTTACATTACTGCTGCATGGCTGCTGTGTTGTATTTACATTGTAAGAAAATCTGAATGAGGCTGACAGTGATCACTGCCTTTTTTAAGGGGCTTTTTAAAATAAAACAAGACACAAAGCATTCAAACACCTTAATAAATACAGATTAGTTTGGACCAACTTTCATCAGGTCATCACTCAGAGATTGGATATCCCATCTCCTGTGAATGTTTTAAAGCAGTAATAAATAAAATTGTCTTGTGTATGTACTGTATGTGGTGTTAAAAAGGCCTATACTACAGTACTTTAATGCCTGTCATAAGGGTGGTACTTCAAAAACCATATATTTTATAAGGTGATACTCATTATGAAACGTTTGAGAACCACTGGTTTAGACTAAAGACTGGACAGAGATAGCTTGATTCTGTCCAAAGTTGAAAGTACAAGGCATTATCTTTTGGATAAATTTGAATGGACACACGAGAAAACACAACAACAAAACCAGCTGACTTTTGCTCAGTTCAGATATAACGATAAAGGGAAGCTGTACCTCTGGTCTTCTTTGGTTTGATGGCTATTTGTCCATAGGTGACATCTTCAGTTCTCACTGCTGAGTACACCACAGCTGTAACAATGGCTGCACAGTGAAAGATGTAAATTAGTTCAGCAACAACAACTGCAATAGAACTGCAGGGTTTTTTTCTACTTCTTTACACCTCTGCTGTGAAACAACAGTTGACCGAAAACTGGTGGGTGTTTGTGTGGAAAAAAAAAAGACCTACAAAGCTACTATCTTCTGTTAAGGAAACACGTTCTTGCACATTGAACACTATTTTAGCCAAACTGGAACACACGTCAGTGAGAAGCATTGTCACATTAAATAGTGCAAACAACAGGAAGAACTTCTTTGGTTTTACATGCGGGAGTTTAGAGAAGATGAAACAAATCATTATATTAAAAGACATTTAGTCTTCTGTGTCTTTTTATACACTTCATGTTAAGTTCATCCTGCTAGTTAGTGTGTGTAACAAAACCATAGAGCACACATAGCTGGGTCAAATCTCAGCTTATTTGGAACTTATTCAGCACACCGAACAACTATTGCAAGGTGGATCTGTTGGTGACGCTGGTTGAGGACCCGGGCTTTAAGAATAAGGTCCACAGCAGGGGTGAGGAAGGATTTCATATAGATTTCAAGATATATGTATGTGTGTGTGTGTGTATATATATATACATACATACATACACACACACACACACACACACACACACACACACACACACATATATATATATATATATATATATATATATATATATATATATAATATATATATACATACACACATACATACATACATACCACTCATATCCCCGGATAATAAAAAGACAATGTTACCTCTGTGTTGTTTGATTGATTGATGATGTGATGGTTTGATGTCACTATGTGTGATGTGATCTGTGAAATTATCATTTGCTGCTTATTTTTTTGTTTGTTTTTGTTTGTTATTATTGTTCTTTGAATGAATTAAAATGATTTTACACTTGAAGAAAACCGTTTGGAGAATTACTTCCGTAATTTGTAATTTTAAAGAACTTAAATTACTTGAACACTACAATCCAGTCCAACAAAAACTAATAGTATTGATAAAAAAAACATATCTTGTAAGATCAGAAAGTCCGTGTCTCACCTTCAGGTTTCCTGTGAACACATCGTCTCACCAGCAGAGTCAATAACACCAGTAGAACCACAACACAGACTGATCCAAAAGAGGACAACACAGAGAGAACAGCAGGAGAGAGCGATACAGAGGTAGGCGTAGTTGGAGATGTGGATGTAGGTGGAGGTGTGGATGTAGGTGGAGGTGTGGTGGTGTGTTTGTCTAAAATAAAGCAAACACAGTCATTAAGTTGTCGTTACATTGTGAATGTTGAAAGCTGCAGAAACACAGACAGGTGAGTGTGTCACCTGTGACAGTGATCCAGCTGGATGGAGACTCTCCATGACCGCTGATGTCACACTTGTAGAGGCCTTCATCAGACCTGGAAACATGCTGGATGGTCATGTGACCTGTAGGCTGCTTCCTGATGAGGGAGCCATCTTTATAGAAAGCAGCTGGGAGGTTGGAGGGAGTGGTCTTTGTTTTACAGAGCAGAGTGACGTCATCTCCCTCCATCACAGGGAGGACAGGACTCTGCAGGATCACTGATCCACCTCAACACAGAGACAAACTACAGCATTTCATCCATTTACACACAGCTTCATCAACACTAACTCCACACACTCAGCTTACCAGTGACTGTCAGGTTAACCATGTTACTGATGGGACCCTCTCTGGACTCACACCAGTAAACTCCACTGTACCATGCGTGGATATGGCTAATGTTACAGGAAGAACCAGCTGGTTTTCCCCACCCATCTCCACACTGAGTCCTCTGTCGTTTGCTTGTGTTTCTCCTCAGAGTCCATCCAGCAGAGCTGTCGTCCTCCTCACAGCTCAGAGACACAGATTCTAATTCAAAGAACTGAGAGCTGCTGGGACTCACAGTCAGACGAGCTGTGAGGGTTACAATGAATGCTTTGATGAATGAAAACTGTTACAATTGTGTAATGAATTCTTCATTTCATCAGTTTTATATGTGAGCTTCATTCTGAAACATGAACCCAATCAGGTCATATCAGTGAGCATTTATCAGGTTTAAACTGTGACAGAAGAAGGTTACTGACCTTGGTTTGTTGTGCAGCTCAGCAGTGAGATCAGAACTAAAGAGAAATGACACTCAAGTTGATTTGAGGTGAACATAAAGAACAACTCCACACAAACAGCTGAGAAACACACAACCTTGTCTCTTTGATATATCTGCTCATTTTCAGTCTGAGACCAGTAACATGCTTTAGTAAAATCTGAGCAACATACGACTGGAGTGTGTGTAAAGTTTAAAAACAACAAACAAACAAAAGAAACAACAACAACAACGTCTTTTGGAAGATCTCACAAGTATTGACAGAGTTTATATTCTTCATGTCCAAACTCTGTCAGTAGAGTATTTTGGATCATCAGTTTCTATCTTAAAACCAACACTGGGGGCACTGGTTTAGCTCAGTGCATTTGCAGGTGACCACATGGTTTGAAAGCAGCATCTCGTGTCATCCCGTCTTTCTCCCTGATTTGCTGTCCATCTCTACTAACTATCCAATGAAAGACAAAATGCCCCCCCCCCCACCAAATAAAAAAAACAACAACACTGGGCATTGACCTGTATTGCAATTATATATAAAATATCCTCTTCTTTTTAATAACAAAGTTGTGGTGTGAATGAGACACGGCGGGTCCAGGGATCATAGGTTTGAGCTATTTTATTCAATATTTGTCACACCACCACCCCCAACCCCTGAGTCCCCGTGTTTTTAACTAGGCGGGCGTGATTAAGGATGCCGTGCAGGTGCGTCCGCCCTCCCTGCACGGCATCGCAGACCACGCCCCACCACAACAGTAAAGTGATGTGTCCACTGTCCAGCTGTGTTCATATACTGAGTGAATGATTTGAGCTTTTCAAATCATCCTAGTCCAGTGCTTAACTCAGGTTTCCGATTGGCTTTCAAGCAACTACCTCATTCTAAACACGAACAAGACCGAGACCGTGATCATAGCTCGTCCTGAGCTACATTCTAAAATTAGTCAGGTTCTTGCCACGGACTTGCCTTTTGTCAAGTCAAATATTCGAAATCTTGGAGTAATATTTGACTCCTACAAAACTGCTCAAAGAAGTCCTGCCATTAATTGATTCTTCGATCTTAAATATGATCAACATATCTCTAATAATCGGCTATGTACCACAGGCCTTCAAGCTGGCTGTAGTTAAACCTTTACTTAAAAAGCATCTCTAGACCCAGCTGTCTTAGCTAATTATAGGCCAATCTCCAACCTTCCTTTCATATCAAAAATCCTTGAAAGAGTAGTTGTCAAACAGCTAACAGATCATCTGCAGAGGAATGGTTTATTTGAAGAGTTTCAGTCAGGTTTCAGAGCTCATCACAACACAGAAACAGCTTTAGTGAAGGTTACAAATGATCTTCTTATGGCCTCTGACAGTGGACTCATCTCTGTGCTTGTCCTGCTAGACCTCAGTGCTGCGTTTGATACTGTTGATCATAATATCCTATTAGAGCGACTGGAACATGCTGTAGGTATTACAGGTACTGCACTGCAGTGGTTTGTATCATATCTATCTAATAGACTCCAATTTGTACATGTAAATGGAGAGTCCTCTTCACACACTAAGGTCAATTATGGTGTTCCACAGGGCTCAGTGCTAGGACCAATTCTATTTACATTATACATGCTTCCCCTAGGCAGCATCATTAGAAGACATAGCATAAATTTTCACTGCTATGCAGATGACACAAAGCTCTATCTATCCATGAAGCCAGGTAACACACACCAATTAGTTACCCTGCAGGAATGTCTTAAAGACATAAAGACCTGGATGGCCGCTAACTTTCTGCTTCTTTATTCAGATAAAACTGAGGTTATTGTACTCGGCCCTGAAAATCTTAGAAATATGGTATCTAACCAGATTCTTACTCTGGATGGCATTACCTTGGCCTCCAGTAACGCTGTGAGGAACCTTGGAGTCATTTTTGACCAGGACGTGTCCTTCAATGCACATATTAAACAAATATGTAAAACTGCTTTCTTCCATTTGTGCAACATCTCTAAAATTAGAAATATCCTGTCTCAGAGTGATGCTGAAAAACTAGTTCATGCATTTATTACTTCCAGGCTGGACTACTGTAATTCGTTATTATCAGGATGTCCTAAAAACTCGCTGAAAAGTCTTCAGCTAATCCAAAATGCTGCAGCAAGAGTCCTGACAGGGACTAGAAAGAGAGAGCATATTTCTCCTGTTTTGGCTTCCCTTCATTGGCTTCCTGTTAAATCCAGAATTGAATTCAAAATCCTGCTCCTCACATACAAGGTCTTAAATAATCAGGCCCCATCTTATGTTAATGACCTTGTAGTACCATATCACCCTATTAGAGCACTTCGCTCTCGCTCTGCAGGCCTACTTGTTGTTCCTAGAGTATTTAAAAGTAGAATGGGAGGCAGAGCCTTCAGTTTTCAGGCCCCTCTTCTGTGGAACCAGCTTCTAGTTTGGATTCGGGAGACAGACACTATCTCTACTATTAAAAATTAGGCTTCAAACTTTCCTTTTTGCTAAAGCATATAGTTAGGGCTGGACCAGGTGACCCTGAATCCTCCCTTAGTTATGCTGCAATAGACGTAAGCTGCCGGGGATTCCCATGATGCATTGAGTTTTTCCTTTTCAGTCACTTTTCTCACTCACTATGTGTTAATAGACCTCTCTGCATTGAATCATATCTGTTATTAATCTCTGTCTCTCGTCCACAGCATGTCTTTATCCTGTTTTCCTTCTTTCACCCCAACCGGTCGCAGCAGATGGCCGCCCCTCCCTGAGCCTGGTTCTGCCGGAGGTTTCTTCCTGTTAAAAGGGAGTTTTTCCTTCCCACTGTCGCCAAAGTGCTTGCTCATAGGGGGTCATATGATTGTTGGGTTTTTCTCTGTATTTATTATTGTGCGATCTACTGTACAATATAAAGCGCCTTGAGGCGACTTTTGTTGTGATTTGGCGCTATATAAATAAAATTGAATTGAGTTGAATTGAATTGACTCTTCTCTGGGCCTTGACACTCATGTGAAATCTTTGTCTCGTTCCTGTTTCTTTCACTTAAGTAACATCTCTAAACTGCGACATATGGTCTCTTCAGCTGAACTGGGAAAAGTCATTCATGCATTTGTGTCATCACGTTTAGATTACTGTAATTCCCTGTTTACCAGCTTGGATAAATCATCTGTCTCTCGCCTCCAGGCAATACAAAACGCAGTAGCTAGACTACTAACTCGTTCTAGCAAGCATGCTCACATTACTCCCATCTTATTTTCTTTTCATTGGCTCCCAATAGAGTTTAGAATTCGCTTTAAAATTCTTGTTTTAACATACAGAGCACTAAATGTCCAGGCCCCAGATTATTTATCCAAGCTTCTTATAAAACACACTGCTGCTCGTCGTCTCCGCTCACAGACTTGTTGGTTGTTCAATAAAGTATTCTGATTCTGATTCTGATTCCCCAGAGACAGAGCCTTCAGTGTGTTGCACCAAGTCTACCACCACAATTACGTTTGGTTGACTCTGTGGATTCTTTTAAAAAGCAGTTAAAAACTTTTCTGTTCAAACAAGCCTTTTGTTGATCTATGTATTTTATATTCTTCACATTATTTAACTTACATTTAACCTTTTACATTGTGTATAATGTCTATTGATTGTACTGTTTATTTTAATCTTTGCGTACAGCGCTTTGTGACTGCCTGTCTGTGAAAAGTGCTTAATAAATAAACTTTAGTTTTACTTTTACTTTTTCACTGTGCAGCTGTGTTGATATATTGAGTGAATGATTTGAGCTTTTCACTGCCTGCTGTGTTTCCTCGACTCCTGAGCAAAGATAAAGAGTCAGTTCAGACCTGCAGTTGGTCCTCGTGGTGTTTTGAACTTGAATTCAGCCTGATTTGTTTTTCATATCTTCTCCTCCATCATCAGTTATCAGGAGAGCAGACAGTCAAAGTACAAGAATTCAAACAAACACAGAGATTCTACTTACAGAGCAGACACAGCACAGATGTTTCCTTCATCGTCCTTCTCACTCATTTGAGCTTTTTTTCATTTCTGTCACTGACACCAAGTAAAGCCCGCCCTCTTCCTCTGAAGATGTCCTCTTCCTTTTTTAGTACTAAGACAGTGGTACAACTACCGCTACCAGAAATAGCAGTGCATGAATCTCAATTTCATTAATGAAACTATTCTGAAATATACAGACAGTCACACTGCAATGTCTGTAATTTAAATGTTTTATGTGAGGATCAATAAATCACGTGGTACTCATTGAAATTGTAGTGTTTATTCACAAACTTTAAAGAGAATCAAATCTCCTCTGCTCTCAGTGATCTGTAGTTTGGTTGATGAACAAATCCATGTCCATGTAGTTACATCCCCCTCAGTGAGAGAGGCAGATATGAGCTGAAACACAGGAATCAAACCAGGGATGCTGCTGTTATGGAGCTGAACTGGAACCATTCAGACACTGAGGCCCTCTGAACACATTTTAATTACAGCTGTGCAGAGACACACTGATGACTGACTGGAACACTATGATTCACATTTTACATTAACACCATCCTCACACATGCTTTATATATGACCACTAGAGGGAGATGTTGGACTTTACATACTAACATGAATACAAGTAGATCATCAGTGATGATTCCACAGCTTTTTAGAGAATTAATATGTTGGGCATTTGCATTTAATTTAACTGTGGATAAAAATTCTCTTCACTTACATATGTTCTTAAGGTGATGATGAAACTGTGTAGAGTGACAAAGAGTGTGTTGACATACTCAGTTATTCCAGAGTACTGTGAATATATTTAATAATCACATTCAGCAGAAAAAATTCTTTCAGCTTACAGTCTGTACACTGCTGATCAACACAACACCTGCAAAGTAACCTGTGATCACAATATATTTCTCAGTAACACATTACTAAATCTAATAATCACATTACAGTTACAATTCTGTCATAATTTGTGTTACAAAGGTTCCTTAGGTTTCTCTACGCAAGTCAGAAACATCAAACAAACAAACACGCTTGTGTCTTTATGTGCTTTGTTTGCAATCAGCTGATTTCAGTTGCTGTGCTGAATAAGCAACATAGTGCAGCAGTCTGGACGTCACTTTTATTTTTATTCTATAAAAGTATCCGATGGTGAGGTAAAAAATGCTTCCAGGACTGAAACAACTGCATTATGCTGCAACCACAACTTCAGCTCTTTGCAAGCACCTGCACAGACAGCATGCTAACGCTAAGCTAGCCAAGAACCCAGAGTGACATTAAAGCTGAGTGAATGATGACCCCAGCCCAGCAGCCAGACCCTGAACTTCAGCAGGTAACAGAAGCAGTGATGAGCAGTCAGGCTGTAACCCGACTTCTACCTGTTAATATGTTTCTGCTTCAAGTACTGCATTAATGTTGCATTTTTTGAGTAATGACCAACTCTAGTAAATGGTTCTTATGTAGTGTTTTCTACTTGAGCATTCAGACTGCTTTATACAACTTGCGTCATCAACATACATTTAGGCACTTTTTTCTGCAGTGCTTTCTATTTAAGTCTGATGGACACACTGGAGAACTTGTAGATTTTGCCACTCCTAATATTGTATCAATTTCTCATATGTTTTTTTTCTGTGTTCGAATCTTAAGGATGGCTTGTTTCAGCTACATTAAGAGCTCCTCTCACTGCATGTCAAAAGAACAAAATTCATATCAATGTCCAAATATATTTGGACCTAAATGTGATCTTTAGAGTCATCTCTCAGTCAGGATTATTTGAGTGTTATTCTTGGTAACGTTTGTACTTCCTGGGAATTTTTTTTTCTTCTTTATTGTCTGATTCCAGCTCAGATAAAATCTGCATTCGGAGGTTCAACAGTTCAGAAAAAGCAACATAAACAATCAATGAAGACTAAAATATTTAGTAACGATGTTTGCAAAGCTTTATTAACAATACACAAACAAACTCACATAAATAATAAATAAACTATTAATAAATGACTTAATAATAAATGTAAATGACTTTTGACATATTTAAAACAGACTCAAAAATGAACGCTTCAGTAATAAGAGAGGCAACATCTGACTCTGCAGCTACTTGGAAAATATTTCTGTCTTTGGTTTTATAACCCTGTTTCCTAATCACTTAATTACAGGTAGCAAATTGATCCTGAACATTATTTAACAGATTATCTATCGTCTATAATCCACAGAGCTTCACAGTGTTTGTGTTCTGTGCCTGTAATTATTCTGTAACAGCTGATCTGTATATGAGAATTTGTTTGATTGTCACAAAAAAATCTTCACTCATTTCCAGTCCAGTTCTTCTTACCTGAACAATTTCAAAGATATTTTTTTTTCTGTGTTTGTTAAGACACTTAAGATAAGATAAGATAAGATAACCTTTATTAGTCCCACACGTGGGAAATTTGTTTTGTCACAGCAGGAAGTGGACAGTGCAAAAGTTATGAAGGACAATTAGAATAAAATAAAATAAGAATAAATACAGTACACAACTGTACAGAATAGAATAAAAATAGAATACTATATACAGTAGAATAAAATAGAATAAAATATACAATAGGATAAAAATAGAATACAAATGCTATATACAACAGAGTGAAAAATACAACGGTTGCCAGAAAGATTATTGCACATTTGTGTTATTGCACATTTGTGGATGTGTGTGATTGATCAGTTAAAGTCTTTGTTGTGGAGTCTGACAGCAGTGGGGAGGAAAGACCTGCGAAATCTCTCCGTCCCACACCGTGGGTGCCGCAGTCTCCCACTGAAGGAGCTGCTCAGTGCTGTCACAGTCTCCTGCATGGGGTGGGAGATGTTGTCCAACAGGGATGACAGCTTAGCCACCATTCTCCTGTCACTCACCACCTCCACTGGGTCCAGAGGGCATCCTAGAACAGAGCTGGCTCTTCGGATCAGCCTGTTCAGTCTCTTCCTGTCCCCAGCAGAGATGCTGCCGCCCCAGCAGCAGTGACCTATGAATCACTCAAGCAGCTCCACGGCTGAACCAGTGTGTGTCTAAACACAACAGACAACTTGGACACTTTGTTATTAGTACCAGTCACAAAAACACACAATTTATTTCCAGAAATAACAGTTTGATAGATATAAAGTAATATATTTGCACTACAAAACTGAGTCCCAAAAAAGTTGGTATATCTCAGCATGGTGTGAAGTGTGTCCTTAAAATTATTGAGGAAACTGGACAAGAGGAGGACAAAAGAAGAGGCAGCAGGCCTGTTTCTGAAAGTCACATCCTTAAGAACCAGAAACAAATCCAGCAGAGACCTGACACAGGACAAGAGATGCATCTGGACCTTCAGCTGATTAATCCACTGTGTACTGAAGTCTCATCATAATCCACATTTGAAACTTTTGGTTGAAATAGTCATCTCTTCAATTGAAAAAAAAAAGGATGGAGAGTCTGTCAAGGTTTGGAGCTGCATTTCAGGCAGTAGTGTTGGAGTAGCAGTGTTGTTAAAGCTGATGGAACTATGATTGAATAAACATTAGATTATATTTGGATCCACCATCCAATCCACCACCCTTTTTATAAATTATTGCAGTATACCCAGTCTCTGGATGAAAGATCAGCTGCTCAATCTCGTTTGTCTTTGCATTTTGGAAAGTCTGCCCTTCTTCTAATTATTTGATTTAGGAATGAAAAAATTAAAACACATGCTCCAGTTCATATGACTGAATCCTCACTCTGCTGTATTTTATGTTTTCTGTAGATCAAAAAACAAACAACAGCAGCAAGAAGAACAGCTGAAACTGACAGACCGACAATCACTCCAACAGATCCATCCTTCTTCTCTAAATCTTTGTCGTCTCCATCCTCTGTGTCTCCTCCTGTCTGACCTGCAGGTGAGAAACAGGTGTGAGGTGTCAGCTGTCAGGTAGGTGATGAGTGAAGAACAGAACAGAATCCATTTCCTCTTCAAACTGCTGTCAGACATTATCTACTGCACTCTGATCACATCACTCAGACCAGCTGCTTTCTACAAAGTCTCATCAACAACATCTTTAGAAACAAACATCAACAACCAGGAAGCAGCTTCACCTCTGATCACACACACACTCAACTCTACTCACTCACCTGGAGGAACAACACTCAGGTAGATGATGCTGATGGGGTTACTATCTAAACTGACTCTCTTCCTGGTGTTTGTTTTTGTCTTGATTCGACACTCGTATGTCCCATTATCAGAAGTCGTCACGTCCTTCAGAATCAAAGACACGTCTCCATCCTTCATCTGTCTGTCGTGCAGATCCACCCGGTTCTTAAAAGATGGATGCTGGTTTTCTGGATCAAACAGCTCATTCCGATAAAAAAGAACATATTCATCTCCCAGGTCAGCTCTGCTCCACTCTACAACGCTGATGTTGTTTATTGGACCTCGACATGTCAGAGTGACGTCCTGTCCAGACTCAGCTGTGATGTTTTTCTGGTCTAAATAAAGAAAAAAAAAGAGAAGAAAGATTATAAGTAAAGTGCAACTGTTCACATACACACAGTTTTGACGATCAGAATTTTTTTGAGGATCTTATTTCTGGTACAGTTGTGCTGTGCCAAGTGTCAGTGTATTGCAGCAGCATTTTTTTTCTTTTCATCTTCTTAATCACTTACTTATTTTGATTAATTAACATTATTTATGCTGCTTTTGTTTTTGCCCACCATTGTATACAGTGACTGGACCAGTGATACTGATACAGTGATAGTGATACAGTGTGGCATCTGATGTCAGAGATACAGTACCACTGCACGACAGATCTGACAATAATCTACTCATGTTGACCTCAAAGCTTTTTTCAACTGGAAATATCAGACTGCGTTATAATTAAGTTTGTCAGAACATTGTCTTTTCCTTACTACTGGGGGTAGAAAATGTTCTCAAAATGTCTTCAAAATCAAAATCGAGAAATCTTATTTTTTGTCAGTTTTAGCATTACTTCTCATCTTCAGTGGTTAAAGCAGTGCTGATTTTAACATCGTCTATAAATAAGTCATCGTCAATCACAGGATCTGTGTTATATAAACACTTATACAGTGAAACATGTCCTGATAACAAGTGAACATAATGTGTGAGAGAAAGCAGCCTCTCATTATAAGACACTGTGAGTCTCTACATGCTGCCTTTATGGAGCTACAGCTGTATACACTGAACAAAAAGCTTTGTCACCCTGACACACACATTAAACTTCTTTGTCACTGTGGTGAAAACGGCACTGCTGACCAAGCGGGTAAATACACACAGACACCAGACAACCTTGTGATGCCTTCACAGAAAATGTCAAGTATTAATCAACCAGACTGACATTCCTCCTTCCTCTTTATTTGAGTGGAAAGCAACAATTGTTTCTTAAGGGCTAAATCTCACCTCCACAAACAAACACGAAGAGGTTAAAAACCAGCAAAGTCCAGCAAAGCATAGTTCCAGCAGACATTTCTGCTGATCTCACTTCCCGTTTACTGATGTTTGGTATGGTGCGCTGTAGGGAAACCATAAAATAGGTGAGTCATAATTAAAGCAGTGAAATCCAAAGCAGGTCTGAGTGTTTAACAGGTTCAGTTCTTGAATGATCTTCACAGAACAACACAAACATCTCATCATCAATCATCAGCTACATACTAAAGACCATCATCAGCCAAAGGACTTCAAAATGACGTCACTGTATACAGATGTATATTGTACTATGGAGGAGGCAGCATTTAGCTGTAGGCTCCATAAAACCACGGAGAACTTTGTCCAGCGCGTGCAGCTGCTGCAGCACTTCCTGTAAGTCACGTGACTGTAATCAGAGTGCGGCGGGGTAACTGAGTACATTTGCTCTTTGTAATTGAGGTGATTTTCTTCTTTATATTGTGTCAGATAAAGTCTGACAGCTTTTGGTTCTTCAGATTATAAAACACATTGAATTAATTTAATATGATGTGCTTCAAATACTTTACACTAACTCCACATGACATTCATCTGTAACCAGTAAAGTGAAGCTTTAATCCTGCTTCAGATGGATTAACATTAACAACATGTGAATTCACTGAAGCTCACAGACTTCAGTCAACCTGTCAGATTAGCTAAAAACCTGAAAGACGTCATTTTAAACACTGTTGTTTTAAATACTGTTGTTCTGAAGGATCTCTGAAACCCTCGAACACTCTTCTGATCATCAGGATGGAAAAACTAAAATTATCCACTGAAAGATTAAAAAAAAAAAGTGCTGTTGGTGTAACCTTTCTGCTTTTACCCAAGTTCAAATAATCTTAGTGAATCCTTCTTTATTCCACACAAGCAAAAAGTAAAAAAAAAAAAAAATATCCACTGACAAAACCAATAGAAAAAAAAGTGCCAGATTAGTATCTGCTTTTTCATGTGGTCAAATCAAAAGATAAATAAATACATAAAAAGGAAAAGAAAAGCAAAGAGAAAAATCGAATTAGAAACATTAAGTGTAAAAAGTCTCTGGTGGTGGAAAAGAATATCTTCTTTTGTTTTCTTTTAATAGAATATCTTACAAGGTTTGGTTATACGACACAAACTATAATCAAACCTTGTAAGACATTCTATTAAAAGGTGAAAAGCAGACATAAAGTTGATCACATACTCAAAGTAACAACAAAGCCAGCCCACCTGATTGTGTTTTTACTTTCATCTGAATAAAGAAAGAAAGAATAGAAGAATATTTGTGTGTTGTTTTCAAATACTGAAAATATGATCATTGTTTACTCTGAAAAGTTTTAGAAGATCTGTAAAATCAGCTTTGTGGTTGTGGAGTATATTTATTAACACTAAAAACAAAACTGACTTTTCTCTCCTTGGTTTTTTGTGTTTATGACATTTTTGACTGTGAAGTGATTTCATATCAAAGCTTCTTATTAGAGCTAACATAGCTGTGGTCAGCTCAGCCTGTCTCATGAATCGAAACATCTTATTATAAAACATTATTCAATCATTTGGTCATAACACTGGTTTATGTATAATCATTATGTAATGTAGCACTGAGATGCAGCATACACTGTTTAAAACTGTGTGTATTATTAAAAGCAAAGAAAATTCAGTTTTACAGGTAGCAAAGTGCATTTACTCAAGTAAAATCCACAAGTAAAACTGAAAATGACTTTTATAGTTTCATCAATTTATATTTTAATACATTTATAAATACCATGTTCTGCACAAACTAAATATGGAAAATAAATGAGAAATTAATGGACAGAAAATTATGGAAGAAATATAGTGTCATCAGAATCCAACTATTTTTAGACATTGAATTTATAACACTGAATTTTTATCCTCCAAATTTCCCTGCAAAAAATATTCACCAGCAAAAATTCACCTGCAAAAAATTCACCTTCAAAAATTCACCTGCAAAAATTCACCTGCAAAAAATTCAACTGCAAAAATTCACCTGCAAAAAATTCACCTGCAAAAAATTCACCTGCAAAAAATTCACCTGCAAAAAATTCACCTGCAAAAATTCACCTGCAAAAATTCACCTGCAAAAATTCACCTGCAAAAGTGATGACCTTAAATGACCCAAGCCAGAGCAATCAGCACTAGATCGAGTCGAGCGGCTCTCAGCCAATTAAATTACGCTGTTTGATCACATGACATGTTAGCCGGCAGTGTCTTCTGAAAAGAGAGCTGTTTAGAGGTGAGTGATTAAGTTTTTCTCCTAAATAGAGATCATTACAGAACGCCTAGTCCTACTTAAAATCCCATTCATTTTTATTTTATTTTATCATCTACTCGAACTGAGGAAAACGTTTGACTAACTCAAAGAAAATTTCCGCGCCTCCCCTGCCTGTCTGCAGAGGCAGTTTTGAATTCAGGAGCGGCAAGATGGCAGCGGCAAACCCTGGCGGTTCTCCGGTAAGTGTATTGCATTTTATCTTCAAGTTTGTCTTTTGAAACGTTAATTTTATTTAAATCCGTTGGTCACGTATAAAGTATAAGACGGGGTCTTTGCTCAACTCATCTGAGGCGTGTCTCACTAAGCGCTACATGCTAGCATCCTGCTAACTGAGCTAACCTTTACATGCTGTGCTCTACAAAATAGGATACTCGGTACAAAACTATACTCCGCAGATATTGATAGATAGACGAACACTGCAAATATAATGTGAGAAACGAGAACGGCATTTCGTGAAGGGGTAAAATACACCATGAATAAAGCCATAGAGTGAATGGCTGCCATGGTTGCAGAACGGCCTGATTTAATGACTAGAATGGGGAAGAGTGAGGTGAAGTGAACCAAAGTCACAAAACACGGTCAGACAAGGCGGGAATAGGGCAGTGATCTGTCCGTCAGTATGAAGTTGGTATGTGCTTTGGTGAACAAAAACTCGAGGCCGGTAGCAGGAAGATGGGAGACTCGTGTTTCACTGGAATAGTGGTGAATTAAAACATCATTTGTTGGGGAAATTTAGGTGTAAATGCAGCCATACAGGCGAGACAGAGGCAGACCAGGAATTGAAGAAAGCAAGGCAAACATTAGAAATATTAAAACGCAAATATAGGATTAATATAACATACAATTAGGGACAATTTAAGGAGCACAATGTAAATTATATTGTAAAGTCATTAAAACAGCACAACCCGATTAAAAGGAACATGTAATTGGGTAGGATGATGAAAATAATAATAATATTAAAAAACATGTACAATATGGGCATGTATACTTGTACCCAGAATTTAACAACTATAAAGTTGTGGCATGCCAGTACCTTACCCCATCCATTATATCCACACTTTCAGAAAAGGATATGGTCAATATCTTTACAAATACTATCTAAACTTAAACAGATAGCATAAGTTAAATGGGATATTCCTTCTGCTTCTTCTGCTTCTCGTATACACCCTCAGGGTTTGTGGTCAGCCAGCGGTTGATATGAAAATTAGTCCTGTAAAATAATCTTTCGGTTTATGAATCTGTTTACGTGGATTTCTCAATCTGTTTCCACTGTTAGCAGAAGTTGTGCATGCAGTTTTGGCATGCTGCTCTCCAAGACTACAAGCTGCGTTAAAGTTGGAAGTAACTGGCCGATGAAGATCAGCTGTGCCCATTTGTTGCACATTGTGGGAATGGAGAAGTTGAGGCCCTTGCAGGCTACCCACAAATTCCCCAAACTGAGCGACCCATTAAGAAATTCATGCTCACTGTTTCATAAAAAAAAGAGATTAAATTTGACAATATCAAATTTAAATTTCTGACCTTTTCATAAATGAAACACACCGCCAGGCAATCTGTTTTCATTTTTTTTCATCCATTCAGAGTATTCCTTGGGAACACTAAACTCAAAAATCAGTTCCAGCTTTCTTCAGTAAGGTTTGGTTTGGCTTTGTTCTCAAAAACATTTAAATAAAAAAGATAAAATGGGGGGAAAAAAAGCTTTTTCGCTTGCGAGCTCAATTTTTAAATAAACTGCTATTAAAACAAAAGATGTAAGAAAAGAATAAATAAAATCCTAACCAGAAAATCAAAATACTACAACAAATGGCATGAATTACAAAATAAACTTTTTTGAAAGAACCATAAGGAAATATGATAAAATAAACTTTAGAATATTAAAGCCTAAGAATATTCAGTTAACGTAACTAACATTGTGTTTTTAACTCACTTTTTGTTGGTGATTTAAAAATTACAAAAATATTTCTACCTTTTCCTCTTTCTTAGGATCTTCTCCTACATCATATTCTTCAGAGACTGCGTTCACGTTTAGAACATTGTCTTGAACACCTTCCCCTGGATCTGGACTTTTTAGATTTCATTTGCACCCAGGAACTAGTTTTTCTACAAGCTTTGTCCGGTCAAGTTGAGGTTTGCCCTGTCCTCTTAGATGCATTATGTAGTTTACATACTCTGATAAACAGAGAAAAGGATAAAATGACTCTACATAGTGCTGTCATTCAGTTTGAGTGGGGACCTACTGGGCGACTAAGAATGGCTCTTTCCCCCTATCATCTTAACAGCCTTCTGGAACTGAACTTGTCCATCCCAGCCATTGCTTAAAATTTTGGGAATGTCCAGAAGCACAGTATTCCGACGCATGAATGAGTTCAATCTTTCAGTCAAAGCACTCTATAGCAGCCTGTCAGATGAAGAGTTGGACCAATGCATTACAGACATAAAATCCAGGCAGCCTCACGCTGGATACCGGATGGTGAAAGCACTTCTACAGGCCAGAGGACACAGAATCCAGTACCAAAGGGT
The DNA here is from genome assembly GCF_036321145.2 of Pelmatolapia mariae. Lineage (NCBI taxonomy): Eukaryota > Metazoa > Chordata > Actinopteri > Cichliformes > Cichlidae > Pelmatolapia > Pelmatolapia mariae. The sequence continues at coordinate 15,242 of NW_027052061.1, read as the reverse complement.
TCGAAGTTCTATGCACCGTGTTGACACAGCTGGTGTTGTGGTCAAGGATGGTTTCCTTGGGATGCATTGCTCGACGTGCTTATTCCGTCCCAGGACCACAGTCTCTAATGCATATTGACACAAACCATAAACTGATACGGTAAATTATTTGATCTTTTGAAGTGAACGATATTCCTGAGAATTTTTTCAGCTGCAAATGTTCATAACTGTATTTTGTTATCTTACTCATTATTATATTTGCATCTGGACAGACATAAATTACGTCTTGCATTGCTTACATTTAAACACTTCAAAGTGATAATTCAAAAAAAGATAAAAAATCTTTTGTTTTCCCATTCAGCTATAACATTGTGATCTTTGGAGGTATTGATGGCTTTTCTCGTAAGGTAAGTTTAGTTTAGTAAGTAAATCGAATGCAATATTTACATGGAAGTTGCTCATTGTTCTTTTTCCTCTAAAGATTATGTATCTCGGTGCTGCTTCCAACAATCGGGCATCAACAACACTGGCATTCTTCCAAAAATCAGTCGAGAAGTTTGGTTTTCCTCTCAGGTAATAAGTGGTGCATTTTATTCTGGGTTAGGTCTTTTCTTACATACCTTTGTAAGACTACCTGTTGATATTTCATTAAAAGATGTTTAAGATGATTCTAACTTCCCTCAAAAAAAATAAATAAATAAATTTATATATATATATATATATATATATATATATATATATATATATATATATAATCTCAAATGTTTGTTATATTGACTTGGGGATATTTAAGCATAAAAAAAAATAATTCAACACTTTTACCAAGCATGCTGTTATGTAATTGGATACAAGGGGTGAGATAGTAATATTTTCCCTCCTTAGTTGTAACTCCCTGACATTACAAGGGTAATCATTTTATGAGGTCGGTTCAGTGTTACACCAGGATTTCAAATACAATATCACCATCAATAAGAATTAGTATTATCATTTCGGAATTTTAGGTAACCAATTTTAAATGCCATAGACTACTTATTTAATTAATTTGATGTACATATTTTGGCTAAAATATTCTTAAAATTGTCTTTTTACACAGATCATAATGATACAAAATGGCACTTGCGTAATTTCACCTACAAATTCAATAAATCTAAATAATTGTTACTGTCCTGTTAAATCCTGAAAAATGTTTTAACAGCTGTATTTTTTTGATGCATTCCAGAGCAGTAGCAATCAAAGATTAGAAGGATTTTTACATTTTTTTGTTTTTTAATCTTTTGATTAAGGCATATGATGTTCTTTATTATCAGATCTAAGTTTGTTTAAGCATTGAATGTTTTGGGGTACTTTGCTTTGTTTTCAGGGTTCGTGGTGACCACGGAGGGAAAATGTGGAGGTTGCACGGCTGATGTTTACTGTTCGTGGCACAGCAAGAGGCAGTTTTATTTCAGGAAAGAGTGTACACAATCAAAGGTTTGTTCTCATAAAATACTGTCAACTTCAAATGTTTCTGACATAAGATGGAAGGTGTTGCAGCTTTATTTCCATTATTTAAATATACATACACATTTAAAGGGTATAGTTTTATAGTAAAATGTCTTTAGAGAACAGTGCCCTATCCAACAGGATATACTGTCTCATATGTGTCAGGTGTTTGGGGTTTTTTTTTTCTTGTGTTTTTTTTTTTTTTCCAATTTCCATTATTTACCCCTCAAGGAAGAAAATGGACAGGTCCTACAAACCCCAAAGAGCCTTCAGGACTCCGCCCTATTTTTTTTTTTTTTTTTTTTGTTATTTACGCACCTTTTCCAGTCTGTTCCTTCCTTCCCTGAATGTTCATTCTGTGTTAATGGTCTGGTTGTCATCTCATGTAGGGGTTAGAAACGAGCAGGGAATTTCTCATACACACAAAGAAAGGCCATACCTAATTAAATATTTTTTATATATTATTTCAGAATAGAGCGACTGTGGAGAGACCTCTGGGTGGCCGTTACAAGCATCTACTACGATGTTCTTCACAACCTTGAGGAAGAGGGCCTTCTGGACATTTCAAATGCTGCACACCTCTTTTGCTGCCATTATGTCTTTCTTCCTCGACTGGAGGATGATTTGAATACATTTTGCAGTGGATGGGACAACCATCCACTGCGAACAGAAAACAACATGAGTCCCAACCAGCTGTGGGAGTTGGGTCACAGATATCACCCTGTTCCTGTTCCAGAAAACACACAGGTAAAGGTGCACATTTTTAGTACTCATTGATTCCTATATACAATTATTTTTTCCTAATTTTGTTTGTTCGTTGCAGGGCTTCCAGATTCCAGACATTGACTGGGAGGACAGTGGCCTAGCTTGCCATAACCATTCAAGCATTGTTGTTCCAAACACTGACTGCCCATTGACAGAAGAACAAATGACAACTTTACAGGGCGTTGTTAATCCAAGAGCGGCATCCCAGTCCTTTGGTGCTGACGTCTACATCATGGCTGTTCAGTTTTGTCAGCAATTCATTTAGGATAGAAAAGCTACATACAGTTGCAGGAAAACTTCTTGAAATGTAATCTGATCTTGATCACAGTGTGCTTAAACTAAACCAACTGAAAGAATTTCCATGGTGTTTTCAATAACATAATTGCGTGGTTTCACTTTAAGCGTTGTGACTTTGAAGATCAGATCCTATTTGATGACCAAATTGTGTAGAAATCAGATTCCACAGGGTTCACCATCTATAAACTTTGCTTAAAAATTGTACTTATAGCGAAGCTTCGTAATGTAAATATTGAAGAATTAGAAAGGGAAATTACAAATGTTGATTCACTCAGAAAAATTCTAAATAGAAAATGCTTGTTCATTTGAATGTTATGTTGTAAAACAATATTTGACTGAAGGCTGATGGTAGGAATGTTTCAAAATTAAAACAGCACAGTAAGTCAATCTTGTCCTTTATTTTGATCAAGATGAACGTTTACCTTGTCACTGACATATTACATGTAAGACATTATCTTTAACAGTTTTCAGAACTACTTAAAAGGATTTTCAACCGAGAACTGAACCAAGAACTGATGTTGCCTGCACAGAGTAAATAGCACCAGAGAGGCCCAGTAGATGTGAACATTTATATTCCAAATCTTGAACAGAGCCTTCTACACCACTACCTTGCGTTATGGGAATGACTCAAATGAGTCCAAACCCTGAGTGGCAGGTTTCAGAGCAGGCAATGAGGTCTTCCTTAAAAGTTAAATAGTCCTTGTAGTGGTATGGAATGCGCAAGGTCTCATAGCAGGTGGCAGCAGTTGGATGTCTGCCATCTACTAGCTCCACTGTGAGACTTTTTGGCACAATCTCCCATCCAGTCCAGAATTTTAGGAGATTTGTCAGCTCACTTGGTGTTGCTGTGAAGAAAAAGAAAGTGTTTAGTTAAGCATTGAGCGTTGAAATAAATGTAAAAGTTTAACAACCTCAAAGAAATCCAAACAAAATATTTTGAACATTGCAATAATATTGGCTCTCATAGTGGTATTCCCCTCCTGCAAAATGGCAAACCTACCATTTAGAATAAAATGCCTCATGTAGCCTATGATTCTGCATTTAGTTTGAAGAGGACAATCTTCATCCTCATCTTCAGGCCACACAATCCGCTGAAGAAGGACCTGTAACAGAACATCCACCATAAAATATACCCTTCAAAAATACTGCTGGACATTGTGAAACCAAATAACGTCTTGCTCAACATAACTTAGTAACTGAAATAAAGTAGTAACAGTTTTTATAATAATCCATGTTTTGTGCGTTTTCTGTTCACTTGGATCCCCAAACCTCTACATAGTTGACTGTATTTTAAAAGAAGAAAATGTTTCAAACAAAAAATGACAATAGAAAATTAATGGCTAAATCTATAATTAGAAAATGATGTGTATTACCAAAGAATTACTAATGTATTTTAGTCATTATGTCTGTTTATTATATTTACATCTCAGTTCAGATCTACAGAAATATTTTCTATATGTAAATCAGGCTTTTGAAGCATTTTTTGCAGTAGTTTTATTTTTAATTCAATTCAATTTTATTTATATAGCGCCAAATCACAACAAAAGTCGCCTCAAGGCGCTTTATATTGTACAGTAGATCGTACAATAGGACTATAAAGACAAACTGCAGTAAAGATGTATGGTCCACAAGTTGCGTCCACAAGAATATGCTCATTTTTAGTATTTGTGCATTTTATTTGTAAAAATTAAAACAGTTTGTATGGTAATTTTATTATTTGATACATAATTCTTGGTAAGTGCCAAATTAAAATTTCTAATTTTTTACATTTTGTAGAATGACTCAAGTCTTCATAGTTTGCTTTGGACTACATTTTCTACAACACACAGTAAAATGTTATTAATGAATACAGTATTTTAGGAGCACAAAATTTACCTCAGGGTTCACAGCAGCCAACTCTTGTGGAAAGAGTAAGGGCACCGTGTCAGGTCGCCGGGTCAGCAGGGTCCACATAGGGGTTTCTGTAAGTCCCCTTCTCAGCTGTTTTATTGGCCTCGTCACTCTCCCAATGACCTAAGAAAAAAAGTTAACTAAACAGTAACAGTAACATAGAAATATTTTACTTACTTTTCAATTCACTCACAGAATGGAGTAATAATTTCTCAAACAGCCATCTCCTGTTGTTCTCTGTCAAGGGAGGGAGGTCCCATGCATATGCCAGATCCTGAACACGTTTTCTCTCTTCATCTGACAGCTTTGATTGCCCTTGAAGCTGTAACCCATAAGACAGTAATTCAAACAGAAAAAAAGAACTATAAATTCCTAATTACTCATACATAAAAAAATGTAACAAAAGACAAGTTTAGAGTCTCAGACCATGTCTCACTGGCAGAGTTTTTCATCAAGAACAATTTTAAAGGATTAGTCTAGGTTAGACTTATGTTTATCACTCACAAAGGGCAATGTATAAACGTTCCCTCATTTAAACGTAAAAACCTACAAGCTGAATTGTCCCTCTCAGGTCTAGGTCTGGACAGTCCTCGGGTGTAACTGTGGCAGTTTCAGGACTACCACCAAGTAGGACGTGCACAATGGCTGGGCTAAGTCCAGATAGGCATGGGCCTCCATGAAGAAAGGAGTGCCCTACCATTCTCCCTGCCATAAGGAACATATCACTTTCCACAAGAAAGTGAGATGCTGATGGTATGTAATGGCCTGGCTCTCCCTCAAACAGTGGAGTAACATTTGAGTTTGCTATAAGATCAGTGAAAAGAAAGAAAAAAAAAAAAGATTACTTCCACACAATACAGAGGTTTTCACCCCCCCCCCCCCCACACACACACACACACACAAAAAAAACAAACAAACAGACAGTTAATTGAGTTATGAAAAGTTATACAATATAATGATCATCAAACATAGGTATCGTCAACCAAAAACGAACTAACCAAAATTGATGCAAAAACCAGACATCAGCTTCTCCATGCATGTTGATAAGAAAAAACGTATTACTCCTTGTCCGATAGCTGTATCCCCTGTTAGATAACCAAAATAAAGCAATGAATACAAGTATTTATTTCAAGATATATGTATCATTTTCAGCAAATTTACCCTCAAGCCTGCACTCCAAAGGACGTGCCCATTCAACATTGGGTCTCTTGTAGAATGAGATGAGGGCCATGTCCTGATCAGCTACACTTTGTCTGATGTCCATTGTGAGACGTAATGGGCTCTCCATTTCATGCATGTCCAAAGCATTCTTTGCACATTCATGTATGGCCTTTGAAGAGTCCAAAACAGTTAACCAGCCTAGAAGAAAATAGAAGTGGTTAGAATTGGGGGGGGGGGGTAATCAACTCTGGATAGACTGTATATAAACCTCTATCTAGATACTATTACAAAAAGATTATGTTTTATCCTTTGAAGGATTGTCTAAAGTAGTTTGAATATGAGGCTATCACAAATAAGAAATCCATCGAATGGATACAAAGTAATGGTGTGATTTGTGGGATTTGTTCACATTAGCTGTTGATTGTTACTAATCAACTTCTTCCATACATAACCTGTGACTAAATGATTGACCTACCATCCCTGACTTCACAAGTAGTTCCAGATGGTCCTGGCATATCTGCTAGCCCTTCCTCAATTTTTGTATCTTCATGACCCTTTTCATTTCGTGAGCTACTATCAAAATATGTTGTGAAATTTCAGTCAAGGCTTAAATCCAATGACAATAAAAATTGCAATTTTTGTTGCCAAATACCTTTCTCCACATGAAGAGGCATGCAGCTCTATGATGTCAGAGGGAAACATAACTGTGCAGACAGGACACTGCTGCAATGGTGCTGTTGTGAAATAAATTTGAAAGGACAAAGTTTATTTTTATAACATTTAATTTTTCCTTCTAGCTAGCTCTTAACACCTTATGCTTATGGGTAATATGTTAGTATGAAATTGTCAAAAAAAACCTACATTCCTTCTCTGTAGGTTCATCACCATCTAAATTCACCACAGTACTTTCACTGGGAGTTTCCAAAGGAGGACAGGATTTTAGGTGTTCTGACAGAAGTTGCAGTGGAACACCTATGCCACACTTCTGGCATTTTGCTTTTGGCATGCATCTGAAGGACTCATCGCTTAGTGGTACCGGGTCATTGCTAAGTTCCTCTTGAATAGGAGCAATATATACGTTTTTACCCCCACGACTGGCAGCCTTTAGGATTGTCCCTGTATAGCCAATATCAGCTGGAGGAACCAGAGAAAGTTTTCGGCTTCCCCAACCACCTGAATAAAAGCAAATTGAAGCAGATTACTCTGATCATGAAATATATCCAATGCTTCAAGAAAAGTAAAAAAAAAAAAAAAGTATCTTAAAAACTACTCAGAATTAGGAATTCACAACATGCAGTGGAACAGAACTTTTCCTAAAAATACTTATTAAACAGCAGGATCAGTTCCTAGTTTAATTTAGATAATGCATCCTAACACAGTGCAGAATTCATACACACCCCCAGGTTTGAACAGCAGCCAGCCACCTGTTACCTCTGTGGAATTATCATTGCATTAATTATCATTTCCTCAAAGTGTTTATTGAAGCTGCTGGCATTATGTTATAATTTATATTATAGGGGTTATCATAATCAAATATTAACATTTTTATTACAGGGGCAGTTATAACTACTTTAAAATGATTGAGTTAAATATATATGTATCATAACTCATATGCTGAGTATATTGGTATAGTAAAATAGTAGCTGAGCAAAGGCCTGAATGTATTCAGCTTCTTGTGGTATTTGAGTTTGCTTAGTTACAGGTGACGGAAGGATGCCCAGCCCATGGTGACCTCAAAGGCCTTAGGTCATCACCATATTCGGAAGAGTATGCCACAAGGAGGAACCTCTATGTTACATTTAATTCTTAAAATACCTGAATGTTCTGTACATGCAAATTATGTGCTTGTAAACGCAAGAAGGGGCGTCACAATACCCTGATGTTATAAAAGCAATCTAGAGTGTATTTTGGGTAGAGATGTACAACTGTTTTGCAGTTTACACCTCTCCACGCAGCGTGCATTCATTAAAATCAATTGTTTGAACGACCTCTTCTGGACTATCATTGTTTTACTCTCATCCTCAATTTCCGAACCCAATAACATTTGGTGCATTGGCCCGGGGTTGAGGGAGAGAGTTGGAGAATGAGACTGAGAGGGTCCAAGGTGCTCAAACAGGCAGACACGAGTCAGTGGTCGAAGTGAGTGGACATAAGCCGGCTTATTTAAAGGTAAGGCACTACCTGTTGAATTATTTCCAAACAGTGCTGAATTGGATCTGAAAACAAATTGAAAGTCTACTCACTGAAAATTACTGGTAAAGGTCTGTTTTTAATTTTGGTGAAGTTTTCATGAAGTTTACCGGTTGAAGTAATGATAAGGAAGTATAAGTGACAGTACTGAGTAATGAGAATAAAGGAATGAAAAGAGAATTAAAGCAGTTGGACTGCTAAGTGAACTCTTAGAATGATAGGGAATTTGGTCATTGTGTGGGTTCAAGTCCCATTGGTTATGCAACCCTTAAGAACTTTCTCGGAGGTGACGCTCCCTGCTGGATAGAGAAATTTATCCTTCACCTAGCGATGACTAGGGATAGTTTCGGGCAACATCCGAGGAGAACTGGGGAATCTCCAAAACTGTTGAGGGTTGTCCTTAATCTTAATCCTGTTTGGGTTTAGATTGTTGTTTCAAATTACTCTAAATTATCTTAGGACGGGAGCGGGGCTCCTAGGACTGCATCAAGTTCAGGGGTGGGAACCCCCTCCCTTTTCCAGACGTGGGAAAGGGTCCTCCGGCGTGAGGGTATCCCAGGTGGCCACTGCCAATGACTTGGGACCATTGGTTTAAAAATAGCCCCTGGTAGTTTACCAGGTTGTCGTCCGGGACGGCATTGTGCAGTTTTTGGTCAGTAGAAACCCGGTTTCGGGCGTGAAACCTTAACTTAAAACTTCGAGAAAGCCTTGGCTGTGAGATGCCACAAATAGAGCTTCAGGGAAAGTTTGGGTTGGTTAACGCTTTTAAATTCAGGTAGGACACTAGCAATCGGGCCACCGTCGGGGACGGGATAATGGCTAAATTGGTCGCAAAAAACTCAGGGAGTTTTCCGCAGGGCGGTTATTATTAAATTTGTCGAAATTTGGTAGGTGTTTTAAAGGCCTAAAAATCTGTGCAGTTGTAAATATAAAGACGTCTGTAATATAAAATATGAGATCTATGAGTAAGATCAGTCTCTGGGTCAGTAATGCACAGCCGGATGTGCACTGATGGTGTGTGTAAATGCAAATGAGCAGTGGGGACGCGCAAAGAGGGTGGTTTCAGTTTCGACAGTATTGAGCGTTTTGCCAATTTTCCTGTATATAAGAGGTTGGTTTTGCTTATTATGAGAGTATGAATACAGTCTGAATATATTAGTGTGGATGTATAGTAAATGACTGAATTTTGATAGATGTATATTTTGTGAGCCATAAATGTTGGTGGGCTTTATTTTTCAGTTATGTGTGTGTGGGGAGAAGCGGTGAGGACGATGAGAGGTTTCAGTTTTCTTTTTCTTTTTCTTTTGACCTGCTCTTTCTGAACATGGAAGGCATGTCCAAAATACTCGTATGAAAGCGTATCTCGAGTGATTTTAACCGTGTGAATGCTGTCAGTATTTGATTTGAGTGACTCTGCATGATTTGTCTGAGTGAGTGGAAAGTGGATGTTTGAGAGAGAAAAGGCAGTGTGTGTGAGACGGGTCATGGCGTCTGAAAGAGGTTAGAATATTTAAAAGTGTGTATGAAATATATTTCTTTTTTGATGTAAAGTAGGATGTTTTACGTCTCTGTGTTATAATTTCTATGTTTGTATATAGGCTCTGTCTGCCACAGGCACTGCAGCAGGCTGGTTATTTTGAGAGTGTGTCTGTGTCTATGTAAATGAGAGGCCTGTGACTTATTTAGAGTGATATTTCCTGTTTACTAATGAGTGGCTAATGACTGACTGCAGAGCCTGGGTGAAGGACGACGTATATTGGTGTTTTAAGGGAAGAATTGCTTTTATTTCTAGTTTGTTGGCATTACGGTTGTTAAATACGATGACTACTTTATGATACATGTCTGTCTCATTTTGCATGTGTGCGATTGGCTTTCAAATGAAGTTTTGTAATGTAACCTGTACACTCCATGGAGGAAACAGACCATGGAGTTTTGGAAGAAGATAGCAGAGATATGACTGGCTTTACGTTTAGTCTTGTGTTGACTCCAATAACGGATGGTCAGACAGGGCTGGTTGAAACAGAGGTGCGTGTTTGCTGTGAAATAGGGGCCACTGACCATGACTCAAAACACAAAGGCTGTGAGATTAAAAATTACTGTGAGTAACGGTTTGACTTTTGACTAGGGAAATAATATGCTTGCTTTTGGGACTATGAAGATATTTGACTTTGAGTGATGTTATGAGAGGTTGACTTTATTTTTCTGTTTAAAAACACATAAGTATATGCACTTAGTACACCCACTCAAGAAATGATTGTGTGACTGATGCTACAAAACTGACCTAAAGAATGGTGATGTGTGTGAGTGAAAGAGCGCTATTTCAATGTGTGTGAGTGAAATGAAGGCATATGGTTTTTAGATAGAATTACTGATTATTTGTAGACTGATTATTAAAAGGAAGTCTCTGCAGAAGCTGTAGAAACAGGAAACCGTGTGTGTGTGTCTGGGACAGGAAATGCATGCCCATAAAAGGGAAGCTCACGGTGACAAGTGTGCACCCAGAGTAGAGAGAGAGATTTAACTCTGGGCAGATGAAGCAAAAGGGAGGTTTTAAGATAAACAATGAATATGATACTAATTATGTGCTTTAGTGTGCCAATACAGGTGGACTCTCTCAACTTTGCAACCTTGAGTTCAGCAGCAGAAAAGTAGATTAAAAGAATTGGGAGAAAATAAGCCAGTCTTTGGCTCGAAATTGTGCAGCTTGAGCTCTCACTTTGTCCTTGACCCCGAGAAGAAACGCAAAGGACAGCCAATTTCCTGATGAAGACCGATAGAACATCGTGGACGTGAAGAAGTAACGGAAGCTAAAAGACAGTGCAGGCGAAAGCAGTAACACTGACAACGACTGATGAGTCCAGCAGCATGGGAGACAGCACGTGATGCAACATGCATGCTGGTGAAGAACAGCGTGATAAGTCTGCTTGAAGGCACTGACTGTCATATTTGCCAAGCTTGGAGCAATCTTGGAAGAAAAGACTGAAAAGATGAATGGAGAAGAAAACAGAGCAAATGAAAATAAGACTGAAGGAAGAGGAAATACTGAAAGATCAAAACAGAGAAGAAACAGACTGTGTTTGCTGGGGCTCTGAAGCCCGAACAGGACACTGTGAATGGAAAAGGACCAGTGAGAGATGAAGCTGGACGAGTTTGACTGCGAGAAGATAGGAGATGATTGGATTGAAATTGACCCCTGAACTCGGGATCGTTTAGGGATGTCCACCACATCACAACAAAGAGGTAAACAATACAAAAGGTAAAGATAATCAAAATAACTGACAACTATATTAATGAATAGAAAACACACATATACAAATTGTTACATGTGAGATTATTTTTGAAACGAATCAGAAGTGAGATAGTTTGAATCTAGAGCTCAGTGAAAAGATGCATAAATTAAATATGAATACATGAAAATGCAATGAATACATAAGGATGCAATGAAGAAGCAGCTTACACTCATGCAATGAAGAAACTGCTTACACTTAATTAAGATGATCACCTGGCATGCAATTAAGAAACAGCTTACACTTAGTGTATATTGACATGAATACAGGAGAATGTAATGAAGAACGCAATGAAGGCATGCAATGAAGAAAACAGCTTACACTGCATTTACATGACCACATAACGCAAGGAAGAACACGCTTACATACATGACATAATTGGTATTTTTGAATAGAAAATGAGAAATGGGTCGTTTAGGCGTCCGTGATAATAATGAAAATGTTTTAGTTTGTTATTTTCAGGAGTACAGCAGACCCGCACCAATTCTCCAGATCCAGGAGTCTGAAGAAATTACAGGTTAACATGAATGAATATGTTAAGGCAAGTTTCTGGTTGAATTGTTTACAGTGTCCAGGAACCTGACAGCAAGCCCTAACTGGTGGTGGAAGACCAGCAGGGCTGTGATTTAAGGTGGGGAACTAAAGTTTGGCTTAGTGATTCGGGAACGGAGAAAACTGACTCTTTAACTGGAGAATGGGAAAGTGTCTGTGAGACTGTGAAGCCATATATGCAAAATAGCACACACAAACATACGCAATGAAGATCGGCTTGCTACTTGTATGAGTGATAGAATGGTGTGAATGTTGAATAAACTGATTAAACTAGTTTAAAAGTGTGACTTAGGAGTGCTTTGCACTGACTGATGAAAACAAGGGATTAGTATAGGAAGAAAATGAAAATAATTAAATAATGTGATGAAGTGTAATCATGTATTTCTCTTGCCAAGTTAAATTGTTGAGATATGGCTGAGTATGGAAAAAGTTTGAGAGCTCGTGTGAATGTCGACAGAGGAGCTGGCTGTGTGTGTGTGTGATTGAGGCCTTAAAGGAGGGGTAGATTGTTAGGAGGTGCAAATTTGATTAAGAGGTGTATAAATTAGTGTTGACATATTGTGAGAACGTGCTTATATGTTAAGGTTGAATGTGAGTTTGGTAAAATGCTTAAAGGGGAATATTGTGTACGAAACGGTGTAGCTTTTTACGTTTTGGGTGTGTTCTATGGGTGAAATTTAAGATTGTTGAAGATTTTTGAGGTTTAATAAACATGGACATGTTTTAGGGGTTTTGTAACAGTGCACTAATAAGGAAAAAACCTGTCAGGTGATTTTGTTTGGTACTTTGATGAGCTAATACTCAGCTCTCTTTTTTCTCATTTTTGTTCTAAGCAGGCCTGCAAAAGAAAACAATGGATAACGGCGCCGACAATAGTCTCAGGAAAACAAAAAATAAGGTGACCTTTTTCTGATTACAATGGGCGAAGGAAAGAGGCCACGTGTGGGGATCTGATCAGATTGTGAGTCCCTGTCTAAAAGGATTGCAGCGAGCCAATCCAGTCCAAAAGTATAAAGAAATATTTTCCTAGAAACGACTAAAAAGAAAATAAATGATTATATAAATTAACTGAGTTTACTGAAAGTGGAAATCTGATTATTTGTGCGGACGTTTACCACTACCAGATGTTAATGCGTGTGAGTGAATGTGTGGGAAGGGACAGGTGAATGGACGGACCAGGCAGACCATAGGTTGGACCGACTGGACCCTGATAAAAGACTGGACTCAGGTTGAACACATGACTGATAATTGTTCTGTTTTAACTTTTGTTTTATAACACAGGTGGGATCATAAGTGGAGAAGGTGAGTATGACAGGTGATGTTCTGGGTAACACACAGGTTTGAAGTTCTGGAGCATTTATACATAATGCGATAGGAGTAAACTTTTGCTTTAATTCCCAAACCTGAGTGAAGGATTTTGAGTTTGTAACACATGAGATGTGTTAAAAAAAAGGGGGGTGTTAATATATGCGATTAGCTACATGAAATGTGCTGTTTTAGGGGTAATAAGCAAATGTCTATGTGACCTGTACCTAACAACCTTTGTGATGATAAACTTGTTTACCGACTTGCTCTCTTGTAGAACATACAGAATTAGAAAAGGGGAACTTCAGCTCTGAGTTTAGAGCTTGTAGTTAAATGTGGGACTTGAAAAGAGGAAGCAAATTTGGTACAGGACGTACTTGAGATGATCAGACGAGAGAAGGAGAAGGTCAGGAATAGTTTAAACTAAGATTGAGAAATTAAATGGGGTAAAAGGGGGTGTAGTTTCAGGGCAGCTCACAGCCTGGCGTAAACGCAAGGTGCTGTCACACAGCTTAAGTTATTTGGTTGATTTATCTTATGACAAAATAATAAGGAAATATTAAAAATATACAACACGTCGAGGAGATCTCTTTTGTTATATGCCTCTCTGGAGCTTCTCTCCTGATGCTACTCCACCAAAAGAAGTTTATTTACAGAGACTATGTCAGCTCCCAAACAGACAACAACAAACCAAGACTAGCAAAAAACAATATGAATATAAATAATAACAAATAAAGAACAATACAGAATCCAAATCTGAACCGAAGAACAAAATAGTGAAATGTGGATCATTGGGTTTTTCTCTGTATATATGAAGCATTTGTAATGTGTGTCTGCTATGAAGGCTTGTAGAGGCCAGTTTTTACTCACAAACAAGTGCTCAGCCAGACTGAAAAACAGGAAGCTTTAGTGCACAAGGCATATTAATAAATATAGACACAAAAAGAGGAACTCCCCATATAAACAACGTTCAAAAATGTGTGAAGTATAAAGTACCGAAATAACACTATATAAGTCACAGTTGATGATTCTAATGTTTAAGAGCTCTTGCTGTGCAGAGGTCGATGTTGGTCATAATAGTGATGTCTTTATTTATAGGTTGAGTTCATTTTATACACAATGCATAACTGTGCTTGTTTAGAGTTAATGTTCCGTCCGAAAGGGTTTTAAGCTTCACTGGTGAGAGTGTCCAGGTGATACATGTTGAGGGAAGATGAGAACATAGCAGGGTAATTGCACGCACGCTTACAAACACACATGATATATATATAGGCCAGGCCAAAGGCCTGGACTTGATGCAGCTTTCAACTTTACAGTTCCTAACTTGCAGGAATGGCGTGGAGTGTAATGAATGAAAGCAAAACATGCTTACAGACACAAACATGACAGGGGTTTATTTTACAGGGTAAAGGTGGACCACAGGTTGCTTTGTTTTTGCTTAGCAACGACTGAGGTAAAAGGTCTTAAAGATAAATATGCAATAAGTGGACAGGAAACGTGTGAGGGTGAGCCGGGTGAAACAAAATGTTGTAGATAATGGAAACTTGACTAATGGGCATTAACAGTAACCTTTGCATGTTATGTATATGCTTGAAGCCAAAAGAGGCGTAAATCCAGATAGAAAATTTTGAAGTGTGCTTTTTAGCGGAGATTTAGGCTGACATGGGGATGGTGTGTATTTTACTGGGGTTGTGTTTAATAAAACTAAAAGCGTTGCTCACACACATAAAGGGTATTGAGATTGAATAAAGTTAATATAATGGATAGAGCCCAGAGCATGATAATATATAAGTGAAATCAAATGCAATGTGTGATTTCACTTTTATTGGGAAAATAATTAGCCAAGAAATGTGTATTGAACTCTCCACATACATTGACACTGCGCAACTATGAGTGGGCCATGGAATCAAGAAACTGTTATATATCTGTTTTAAACTAGCCAACATAGACTCACCACAAAATGATGTGGGATGTTGCCCTGCAGTGGGGGCAGAAAATCATTTGCAAACCAGGGATCTTATGTTGATTATCATATCCTTACTTATGTACACACACACACACAGAAGGGGAAATTTCAAAACAAAACAAAAAACAACTTGGCTTATCCTGTCAAGCACAGGAGCAAAATAAAAATCTCTTTGGGCTCTATTAAAAATTTCTTTAGTAAAAGTGTAAAAGGCCAAACCCAAGAGGTTGGGCAAACAGGAAAGTCCCTCCAGTATCAGGAGTTAATAGTCAGGAAACATTTTACACACTAATGCCTTCTTTCTTAAAAACTACTGACTCATAAATGCCGATAGACATACAAGTCCACATACATCCAAATGTACATTT
>NW_027052060.1:0-22534 GCF_036321145.2 Pelmatolapia mariae | reverse complement strand
TTATCCACTCTGCTGCCAGCACACTCATCCATGTTTCTGATTGGTCACATGCTGTTGACACACTTGCAGATTTATTGAACAGTGAGTTAACTCACTGAGCTACTAACCAGCTTTATGTAGCCTGACTGCCAGTGTTAGGTTAAGTAAAGGTGGATAATGCAAAGATATCATGTTAAACTTGCTTCACAGTTGAGGGCTTTGCAGAGGTGGGGGCTGTGTACAGTATGCACCCAGGACTGAAACAAAGGAAGCGAAGGAGAACTGGGAAAAAGCAATTAAACACAGGTGAAAACAGGAGGTCACAACCAAAACTAGACTGAAGTAAAACAGGAAACACCAGACTGCTTAGAGACCAAACAGAGACCGTTAACAGGCTTGTTGCCATGATGTGCTTTACACTGAAGTCAAAGTCAGTACACTCAGAGGTCAAGATAAAATCAAGTCAAGATAAGTCACCGCAAACGTGTTCTACTTTTCTCAGTAAATCTGTAATACAGCAGATTATAATATTTAAATAATCTTCAGTATTGTAAGAGTCCAAGTTGTAAGAGCACATCTTTAAAGTTGGTGCAAACTTGAAAAACCAAATCTGAACTTAAGATATTTCAGCTCTGATGATGAAGGGGAAAATGTTTCTTGGCTGCTTTTCTGGTCATTATCTCCTCTGTAGGGTGCACCCTCTTATATACACAGAAATAGCACATTAGGCCACTCCTGGGCATTGTGAAGGCAGGTTTGTGCAGTAACGGGAAGCTGCTAACCACCCATTGAATTGCCTCCTCCAGGTGTTTGCGCTGGCTGCCTTCCCTGATGCAGCATGAAGAATTTGCTAAACTGGAAAAAGTTGATGAGTCGTCTGCGGCGCTGGGAAAGTGGGCTGAAACAGGGCCGAAGGTTACTTCTACATTTACCTCCTGCTTCTCACCCCGAGGAGATGCAATTTGTCTCTTTGACAGGTTCAGAGTGTAAGGGATGAACACGAGGCGCTCAGCTTATCCCCACAGTTCAGGAGGAAGAGGCTCATTAAGGGCCGGATTTAAAACACAAAGTACACAAACAGGAGAGCTGCCTGCTCAACACAAGTATTAATGATCGCTCTGAAAACATTTGAGTGACACAAGTGTATAAAGAAGGTTTTATCTCTACCTGCTAAAGCACATGCCTTAACAGGTCATATTCAAATGTGGTACAGCCATCTAGTGGCCAGAGGAAGTGTGACTTTTTGTCTTTAGGGCAAAAGGAGGGAGGAGGCCAGGGTGGATGGATGGGTTCTGGATTTTCAACGCTTTAAGTTTTTAATGTTTTTATTTTTTAAACAGCAATTGTGTTCACTTAAAAAATATTTAAAATAACATAAAGTAATAATTATTATTAATTATTATCTTGCAGGATTTTTTAATTATTTTGTTGTAGTTTTCACAGTCGTCCAGAGTCTTCTGTTCATGTCTCTGTTTTATTCATTTTCTCTTTTATTTTGTTTAGGCACTTTATTTGTGTGATTCTGTCAGATAAACTTTCTGTCTTTATTTCCTTCCCAAGACACTTTGTAACCCCCTTCCAACCAAACTCCTCCTTTTAATGCTTGGTCTAATTGATCTTACTGAATTTTATCCTTTCTTCTTTCTTTTAGGCGCAGGGACTGAGCCTGGTTCCGCTGGAGGTTTCTTCCTGTTAAAAGGGAGATTTTCCTTCCCACTGTCGCCAAAGTGCTTGATCATGTGGGATCATATGATTGTTGGGTTTTTCGCTGTATGTATTATTGTAGGGTCTACCTTACAATATAAAGCACCTTGAGGTGACTGTTGTTGTGAGTTTGGAGCTGTATAAATCAAATTCAGTTGAAAATTGAATTGAATGATATCATGTCATATTAACATGAAAAGCCAGGAAAGTCCCAGATGCTACCACTGGCTTGTAGCAGCAAACCCAGTATCAGTTTCCCTTGAGTCCTGTCCACATCAGCCTAAGACTCATTAAATATGTCCTGGTGATCTTTTATCTTGACTCATTACCTGACCGCTAGTGTTGCTTGGTTCATGATTAATGTGCTTGTGTATGGTGTCATGTTTCTCACAGTATTGATACTAGGAAATAGTTCATCATAGTGTTATCTAAATTCATAGTTCATAGTTTGCTCTATAGTTCTCTCATTCATAGTTCACAGTTAAAACGCGCTTAATGTTTCATGGATTTAGTTCTCATTCTGTCGCTCACTTTATTCTTTGTAAATAAAGTCTGGTTTGCACTCATCTCTCATGCCTCCGAGTGTTTTCTGCTCCTGAGTCCGTTCACCTGTGTTGGCCGCCCGGCAGTGACATAAGGATCACTGATGCTGTTCTGGAGGCCTATTGTGGGAAAATCCACACGTGGACTTCATGAACATGTACAGAAGTATCCCAATAAACAGAAACTTAACATTCTCATTTAAAATACAATAATCCAGGACAGACACAGAGACCCAGCCATCAGCCTGCTTCATTTTTGTAACTATATTTTATATAGTTTTGTTTTTGTGTGGGTTTTGTTTGACTCTTGCGGAGGACATCATGTGTATACACAAAGTCCAGTGAATGGAGGATACAGAGGATCAGAGTCATTCTGTCTACAGAGATCTTCTCTAAGCTTAAATGAAAGACCTTGCAAAGTTAGTAGCTTTCTCTCTTGCCACAGACATAATGACTTGTATTCAAAGACTGATGTTAGAGAGGAAGGTCTATTACATGTGAATGTCTTTTTGTATAAATGCACTCTGTGATTCTGATGGCTTTAGATGTGTCAGCCTGTCTCACTGCATTGCTGTTTAATCTGAATACTGCAGAAGGTCAGAGAAGAAATGAGCTGTTACTGATAAATAACCTGTATGGAGTAGCAAGCAGTATATTGTGCACATCAGCAATGCTGCTGGAGTTCGGGACTCTTAAAACTAATCTGTCTGCCTAATTCTGAACAAATGAGAGAAATGATTTAATGACATTTTTCATAAGTAATGGAGTGACAAAGAACATTTCCTGCTAATAAAAGCTGCACTCTCTCATTTTCCTGGTGATGAAGTTAATGTTTAGCATTAATTGCTGGAGTAGTCAAATGATCAAGAAGTTTTAAAATGCCATTTTTATTTTTCATACTTTCCCACTAATTAAGCTTATTATACTGGATGTGTGCGGTGCTGGTGTCTGTGGGAGCATTTCAGTGGGATTATCTGACTAATGACACGGCTCGCTGTGTGGTACACACTCTGAGTGAAATTCTGATAGTTTAATAATCTGTTACTTAGCACTAATTAGCAGGTATATGTGTCTATGTGCTGCACCCGTGCAGTTAAAGGTGATAAAGCTGATGAGCCTTGCACCCTCTCGTCCAGATATGAGCATTTCACATGTTGGTGGCCAAAATGCTGAAGCCACTGTGTGACATCACAGTTGTTACGTCTAGTCTGCATAGGTCTGCTTTGATCCAGCTGGTGGAAATGTTGTCATTAGACGATGAGCACTAGATCTCATTTGGATGTGCAGATCCCTGTGACCATTTTTTGATTGTGTGGATTCTCCTGCTACACCCCAATGCACCAACTAACCATCCACCCATCAGGCAACCTTCATGAATATCTAACTTTAAAAGACTACCTGCCTAGATGTCTGCAGCTATCCCTTATCAAGACTATGCTGGTTCCAGTGCTTTCCTTAATGGGTTCTCCCTATTGCCTTGGCTTATTGGTTGCAGTCCTTGAAATCAGTTAGCTTCCACTTCTAACTCCACCATCTTGGACTGCAGAAGGTTGACAACAGTCCTTGCTCTGCTCTGGAGATCACCTGTAAACTTTTGAGCCACTCTAACAGGAACCTGCAGCAGGTAGAAATGGCTTCATGTGAGGGTACACTGAGCTCACCAAGGCTGCACAGTAAAGCGAGGACTACCAGCTGCAGTCCGCGATGGAGGATGAAGTTCATCCAGCAGGACAGAAACTGGTTAATTGGTTTTGGCTGGGCCCCCTGGGTGGGTGTGTATTCAAAGACACCAGAAAACATGGCTGGTTGGGGTTTCCAAGTGAATCAGGATGATGTAAGTTATAAGACTGCAATATTGAGGTGAGCAGGCGTGTTTAGCATATATATTGCCTGAAAACCTTGCATTTTGAGGCAATTTTCTAGCCATTAGCAGAATCATTCCTTTTTCTGATGTTAAAATCTGCCATCATGCAGATGTAGTGAAGAAACACGCGGGATAAAAACTAAAGTCGCTTAAATAAAAGGTAAAAGATCACCAGGACATATTTAATGCACTAAAATAAGAGCTGATACACCAGAACAACTCAACTTAAAACTCACCTCCTCCTCCTCCTCCTCCTATCATGTCACATTTAATATAAAGCTATGCAGTGTGTGCACTATATAGCAAGCTAACCCACTTTGCAGTGGCATCAGTCATGAGTGGACAGAGGAGGGCTCTGAG
Organism: Pelmatolapia mariae; assembly: GCF_036321145.2. NCBI lineage: Eukaryota > Metazoa > Chordata > Actinopteri > Cichliformes > Cichlidae > Pelmatolapia > Pelmatolapia mariae. Next base: position 18,085 of record NW_027052060.1, on the reverse strand, counting down.
CCACACAGGACCCAGCCCAGAGACAGAGCTGCCAATGACAACATGACCCAGTTCAAAACTCCACTGACTTAAAAACAGACTTTCTCTCAAAGACAGGAGCTGCTTCACAAGTTTCCTTCATCTCTTTTTATAGGCACACTTGTTTGAAGAAGAAGAAGAGTTTATTCCCAAAGTGGAGTCTGGAACCTCCTTCCTCCCCAGGGGTCCTCGATGGGGTCTTTTGGGGTTTGTTAGCATAATTTGGAGAGGTTTCCTGTCAACATTCGCTCATTCAGGAGGAAATTATGTGAGGGATGATATGTTTCTTTCTTTTTTGCACTTCCTGGAGAGTTATTTCTGCTTCACATAATCATCAAGAGTCCGAATACTGTGCACTTGGGTCATTTTTGTACTGATGTAAGCTCAGTGGTGTCAAATTGGCTGTACCTCTTGAAAGGAAGGAGGAGGTGGAACTGATCACATTACCAGAGGTTTCTGACACTGTGGCACTTTTTCTTGAAGAGATGAGGACACAAGTGTATTTCCTGAGGTTTTGCAGACACCTAAACACCTGAACATGGACCACGTTATGGTAACTTGTTCTGTATTTTTGGACATGTGATAATGTAGGACCAAGTGACAAGTTACAGAACTAGAGAACTCATCTGCAACCATCTGGCAAGCTAAAGTTGTGAGGGAAAAATGAGTAGTTCCCGAGTGGTTGTGAGTGGTTTATGGAAGTTGACTTGAGTCACTTGGAAAATGATTCCTGAAGTCCCTGTGCCGCAGGTGCAAACACCTGTCGCCAGGAAAAACTGTATTCCCCAACTGGTTGGCAGAAGCTGGCTTCTGACTGCATATTTCTGCAGTCAGAGTTTGCATGGCCCAGTGCTGGATTTGTGTACAAACACCGTTTATCTACTCTCCCTTAGCAGTGATGAAACTGTGAAATATGCAGCACAAACTCGAAATGAAGATGTTTCGCCTTCAAAGTAAAAGTTGTTGCCTTTCTAGCACTGAAAAGTAACTTTTTGCTGGACTGGTAGTGAGTACAGCTGACAAACATGAAAAGCTAAATGCAATCTGCGAGCAATCACAGCAATCACTAAGAGATTTTTGATGCAGAGCTGGCTTTGCGACTGATTTCATCCAATGACTGCCAGAAACTTCCAAGAAACACTACCAACCAGTCAGCAAATAGACAGTCAGCTGTATCACGTCTAATATGGCACATAGTTCTTGAGCAATGTATACATGGCGTCATGTGAGAAATCTCTGTTGACGGCATCATCATTCTGACAGTCTGGTTGTAGTATTGTTTGACTGACCTGTTTTCCTTCTTTCTGTGATCTACCTGTGGTGTGAATGAGTATCTGATCACACTATGTAAGTAGAACACGGACTTCATGTAGACATAGCCATTGTGAGTTCACTTATTGGTTTTGGACTCACTAAAAGATCTTGAAGCCTCAGTTCCACCATGTTGGTGTGGTGTCCATATTTGGATGAGAAGGTGAAGGGTGAAGTGCTAAAAGTTGGTAAGGGTGAAGCACAGAGATACTGGTACCTGTGTCTGTGTAAGTAATAGACCAATAAAAAACTGATACACACTTCTTGTCTGTCAGTAAACAAAACAGCAGTCATATTAAGGTGGAAGGAGAAGACTCCACAAAGGGCAAGGGACGAGTGAGACTGTAAATATAAAAGGTAAAGAGGCTAGGGGAAACAGGTGGGTAATACAGGGGGAACAACTCAGGGATAATACGACATAATACGACAGGAAGTAAAACTCAATATAAAGCACAGGTGACAAAACACTACCAAAATAAAAACAGAAAGTAACTAGAAAGCAATGTGTAGAAGGAAGATGGGAAAAAATTCAGTAAGATGAGTTAGACCAAGCATTAAAAAGAGGTTCGGTTGGAAGGGGGTTACAAGTGTCTTGGGAAGGAAATAAAGACAGGTTTATCTGACAATTCTGAGAAAATTCCAACAGACTAAAAAAAAATAAACCTAAACGCAGAATATAACCACAAACTGAAATAAATAACTGAAACTTAATGTACTTAAAAATGTGGCAAACGTAAACAATAACAATCAGACTGAGAACAAAGAAAATGTTAAATAATTACCAAAAGTCAGGACCGTGACACACGGTCCAACTCAGTGACTATTATCACTGAAGGTGAAACCTAGCAGATGGCTAGCAGCTAACTTTAAGCCTTACAAAGCGGGGCATTCTCCTTTTTTTCACCCGTTTCCTGTCCACGCCAGATGAGCTGTGGATTAAAGGCATGGCTGGCTTGGCTTGTGGAGAACCACGTTTTGTTCGACCTTATCACATCCACCTGGTTAAATTATACACACATTTTAACTAGATTTTTTTTTTAACTTTAAAACTCATCAGCTAATGCCATTTTAAGCTTATAAGTCTGGTTGTAACAGATATGGTTATTATTCAGATCCTTGTCCAGTTATGGGGAACTCCATGCATGCTGAAAACAACTGCACTTGAACCAGTAATTCCCCAGCATGCAACATCTGCAACCTGAAAGAAGTGTCAACTGTTCCACCAACACCTGAACACTGGGAAACTTCAGTTCCTCTGCAGCCCTGAATGAAAGCACAACTCTCTTACTTTTTACTTGTCTTTGAACATGGTGTTGGACTCCTGATTGGCTGGGTTCAGCAGCTCAGTGACCTGTGGCTGCAGCAGCACAGCTCTCAGCACAGAGAGCAGTACTTCATAAAGACTTCACTCCTCAGCGCTCGAGATCTTTGGATTATTTTAGGTTTGTCTTGGGTCAGCTACAGCTTCACCAACACCGACACAAATAACACGTCTGTACCTACAGCAGATTTTTTTAAGAAGGACACACAATAGAGAAGAGCTAATAGCAACCATCATTAGCTTCACCTGCATATTAAACAGACCCGCTGTCAGAGAGGTCGTTATTATTCACCGACGTGACGACTTAAAAACCCGAGCTGATGTTTTCTTTTAGTTCTCTCCCCAGTCTAATGCATATTTACACATGAATCCGAGTTCTGCAGCAGTAATTAAGAATAACAGCCAATTTACCCGGCGAGAAATTCAAACCTGAGAAATGTAATTCCTTCATGGCTCGCTGCATTTAATCCAAATTTGACACACTAGGTAAATGGAACCTAAATACTGTGCTTTTCAGCCTCTCCCTCACTCATTCACTCATTCACCATTACTTACATAATAAAGCAGTATAAAAGTAGTACTTCGAGGTACTTTACTTTCTTTTTCACGCCACTTTATCCCTCCACTCTGCTGCATTTCACTGACAAATACTGAATTTCATTTCACAGCTCCCCTTACCTGTTATTTTTCAGACCATGATATTACATAAAAACCATGAGACTGTGGGAGACATACACTCCATTATTAGAGGTTAAGCCTGACTCTGTTTTGTTTTATCGGTGTTTCCTGCTCCAGGTGGCAGGAGTTGTGCCTTCTGATGGCATGAAGGCTGTACGGTTTTCACTGTTTGACAGCCGTCTTTTAATCGATTCATTTGAGAGAGAAAAAAACGTCTTTCAGAGGCAAACATTTATTGCGAGGCTGAGTGCACCCATCATTCCTGCCCTTCTACACGGCTAATTTCAGCTAACAGCGTTCAGCTGATGTTCCAGGTGTGAATCCGCTGGTGATAGGCTCAGAGAGGAGCCGCAGCACGTATTTAACAGCCTCCTCTTTGCTTCATTCGAGTCCTAATGTGTTATGTAACAGCAGGGTGGCACCTGAATGAAAATGACCAGATTTCTGATGCCAGCAAGCCGCGGGCGAACATCTTTCTGGCTGCGATGGCATCCCTGCACGGCATGTCGGTATATCGTGAAGCATCGTGTCATATACGGCTCTTTCTAAATTATGTAGCATTGTTCTTTTGCAAATTTAACCAACTGTTGGAAGCAGTAAGAAAATCCAATAAAGCCACGGCTGCTGAAGCAGGCGAGGTTCAGACTCAGAGCCCTTTTGGCCTGCTGGAGCAGCATCAATTTCATCTGCGCTTCAGCAGAGCACTTTTAATATGAATTCACTGAACCAGGGAGAGGCATTATATTCACCTTTATCCCCATTTAACTCCTCACTTCAGCACAGGCCGGAGCGTCAAAGGTAAAGGAACAATTATAGAGAACTGAATTGAAAAATACCAACGAATAAATAATTCAGGCGACATGACGACATAATGGCCGTGTTTGCCCATTCCCACTTGGGGAGGAAAAATCTGGTGCATTTTAATGTGTTGCTTTGGTCACAAAAGGAGACTGATTTCATTTGTGCTCCTTGTTCTTAGGTCAGAGTGAGTTTTAAAGCTCATCAAGGTGGAAATGCTGCTAATGGGAATTTCACCCTCATGTCTTTGAGTCTAATTTGCCAACTAGTCATTTAAAGTTATTGGTTTCCCGATTTTATCGTGATTAAAACCCATTTTTCCCCTCCGGCAGCAGCACAACCTCGTGACACTGGTGGTCAGACTGTTTACCTGTCTACTCCAGAGTTATAGATCCTGTCATCTGCTGGAAGTGAAGTTTATTATGTACATTCATGATGGCCGGGTTAACCTCCTGAGGGCATGAAGGCAAAAACATTGTCCTGCCTCACTTCATTTATCACAGTATCATTATTTTCTCAGACAGCCTGAAGCCAGACATTGGAGATTAATGCATTAGATGACTGACAGAAAAATAATTGCTACCAATGTTGGTAACGTATGTTTAATTTAACCCCATAATCCTGCTTTTATTTATTTATTTGTTGATTGTGACCAGAAACAATGCCCTCACAGTCAAGTCAGCTTCACAGCTCTATTAGAGTTGTGTTTGAAAGTATACATCCACTCATCGTGAGGATGAATGTCATCATGGGGCTCTTAATGATTTCTTTGACCAGTTCGTTTTCCAGGTGGATGATTATACATCTTTAATGACTTTAAAAAAGAAGAATTGGGTGCAGATGGGATGTGCTCTGTCACAGTTTATGGTTTCTTGGAGCCCAGAAAAAAGCTGCTGTGGCAAGAAGTTCATATCCACTCATCACGGGCATGAACGTCAGGGTCATTGGGGGTTTTAATGATTTCTTTCACTTGTTCTTTTTCCAGATTATACATCAAACAAAACTCCAAAATTGAACCTGAATGAAATTTGCAGTGCCCGGTCAACATGGACCAGCCAAATGTCTTCTGGAGAAAAGCTTGATGGTCAGAGAGACAAAATAGCTATTTGGCCACAATGACAAGAGGTATGTTTGGAGGAGTAAAAGTGAGGCTTTGAAACCTAAGAAAACTGTACCAACTGCCAAGCATGGTGGTGGCAGTTATGTTGGCCACTGAGAGATTACAGCCAGGAAATGCTGGTTGGAGTCCTGTTGCACTTCACTTGTGTTTTCACCTTTCCTTTAAACTTTACCTGCATTCACTTCTTAGGTTTGGGTTAAAACACACCCATTCACAACCGTGACCCAGCTAGCTGACAAATTGTTGGAGTGGGAATTATAGATCACTCTCACTAATGCCTTAAAATGTCAGGACACAGATACCAAAGGACACTGTGCCAAAATTAAATAACAAAAAGCTGAGATGCAGACTCTAGGATGCAAGCTTACGAGGTTGACTCTCTGTCACCACTGGTTTTGTGAGGTGTAGGAGGCCTTAAAGTAAGAGAGGGCAAGTCAGGTTTACTTTGTTAATATGTTAGTATGAAGTGTTAGTATGATTTATCCATAAGTTGCGCATAAAAGCTGGAAGCAGCCTACAGGTCCTTGTATGCAGATGTTGATAGAATGAGGTGTCCTTGAAGAAAGCCTGACAAACCTCTCAGGATGTTAAAGAAATTCCAAAAAGGGGACAAGGTGACAGGGACGACACTGCTGCTCCCATCCTAAAGATAGTTTGCTCCTCCTCATCTGTGCTCTTGTTTTGTGTCTATATGCTGTGAGCAGCTAAGTGTGCAAAAACCAGTTTAAAGTAGGGAAGTCTGCCACAGGGAGAATCATGAGTGGGTAAAAATGTTAGAAAACAACACATTTCCTGTTTCTAAAGGGCATCCTTCTGCGACCATTATTACAACGTGCTCACACAGCCCATTATTCTCAATAAACACAACCAACTTTGGATTTTTTTCTCACCTAATCCAAGTTTCAAGCTTCTTTTAAACTCCAGCAGCACTGAATAAATTACAGCACAACTTGGTGATGATGAAAGTGACAGCGAATAATAATGCGGGTGACACTTTTACCAAATTGTTGTGTGACTTCTGACAGCAGGAGGGGAAAAAAAGCCATTTTCGGGAATCCTGTGGCAATTTCTTTTCACTTTAAACCCAAAGCCTTTTGTTCGTTTGATCCTAATCAGCATAACAATACTTCCCCTGCAAAGATAATCTGACAGAGCCTCATTTTAAGAATTATTTTCACGTCCATCTTTGGCCTCTTTCTTTGTGCGCTGCGCTTGACTCTCACTCTACTTCTGTGAGGCTTTTGTTGCACATAATGTCTTATTAAATTTCCTTCCTGCAGCTTGACTTATAATTACTGTGGGCAGGCTGTACATTGACCTAAATTGCAGCACTCCTTCTGAGCAGGACGCAGTCTAACTGAAACATTCATCTTCCTCTCCTCGGTAATTCTCCTGCCTTGTGGCTCCCTGGTGGCTGGAAAGGCTGATTAGTTTTACAGCATGTTTCCCAGGTATCCTGTTTCCTGATCACTAACGTCAGCATAGAAAAATAGACCAGTTTTTTTATCTGAATGAACTCTGCGATGTGTGACATGTCATTTTCAAATGGGGTCCTAACTAGTGATGGGAATACTGCGTTATAAGTAACGGCGTTACTTTTTTCAGTAACGAGTAATCTAACTAATTACTATTTCTATCGTTACAACACTGGTACCGTTACTAACAAGAAAATGCGGTGCGGTCGCGTTACTATTTTTCAACAAACAGACGGGTGAAACTGTGTTCAGCTTACTGCACCTTATATCAGTTGCACGGAAGTAGCTGTAAGTAATCTGAGCGCTACAGCTTTAAGTAGCTGCGCCCGCTCCTGCGGATGGCAATCACTTTCTGCCCGACGATCACTTTTTGGCACAACACCTGGAGCTAAGGGGGCAAAACAATCGCATGAGTGCTGCTGTTTGACTGAGGAAGAATAAAGTAGTCGGGTCACACGACCACTTCAAGATGACAAAGCAACAAGGTGATCTATACCAGTTTTTAAATTGTGTTGATAGGCCTTGTAAAACCAGAGTGATGATAAACAATATATACGCGTGTTTTTTCCTGAATAGTTTCATCATGTTTGCTGTCTAAGGACAGCGCTAGCAAGCACTCTCTGCTTATGATCAAAAAAAACTAGCTAATTATACCCTGGACATTTTTTTTCAAAGTAACACAATAGTTACTCTTCCTAGTAATTAATTACTTTTAGAATATGTAACTCAGTTACTAACTCAGTTACTTTTTTGAAGAAGTAATTATTAACTATAATTAATTACTTTTTCAAAGTAACTTGCCCAACACTGGTCCTAACATACATTTTTACAAACATAACTTTATTATATAACAGAGCTAAGACAAAACAAATGACAGTAAACTGTTGTTCCCTGTCTCTGTCTCAGGTAGAGATGTAGCCCGGAACATCCTTGTGGGCGGAGTTTTCCATTCCCAGGCTTCCTTCCTTTCACACCTGCTATTTATTGTCTAATCAGCTCATGTATTTAAAGACCGGCTGATGCTGCTGTTCTCCGTCACCATCATGGTGGTAAGTTGTCCTCCTTTGTTATTTGCTTTTGTTTGTTTTCCAGTTTCCTGCCTGAAGGTTCTGCATTTCTCCCAACTTCTTTTGATGAGCTTTAACTTAGTTAAGTCAAACTTCTGGTTTTAAGAACTGCAAATCCAAGAACTTACCTGCAGCTCACCTGCCTGCCCTCTCTCCATCCTCACTGGAATCCTGCCTGCTGTCCCTCTGAATCACCCATTAAAATAAAATAAGGCCTTTGGATCATATTACAGTAACATTATTATTATTATTATTATTATTATTATTATTACCACCAGTCTCACCTTGGCTGCTGGTTACATCTCTTCTTCTTTAATAGAAATTTCTGCAGTGAATGTTCCCTGCTGTGACACCTTGAACCCATTCCATCTTTTTCAATAAACCTTCTCAAACTGCCATCAGTTGCCCGAGTCTGCTCTTTGCATTTAAACGTGACAACTTTATTGTAAAAGTTAGACAACGACTGTCAGAGAAGGCAACATGTGAACTTGATGAACTTAACATGAGCTAGGAGAGGTTATAATACCACAGGTTAAAAATGAGCTCTGTTAACCACAAAACACAGAGAAGTGGCGAGATTGATGAATCTAAAAATAGTAAAATTAATGTTTGGCTTATTATGATAAAGTGTCATCTACATTTGTAGTAGTATAATTTGTTTATTGACATTTTGCAATGTATTTATTGTTTGACCTACCAGAGACTGTGGATGAAAATTAGCTAGCAGCTAAATTAGTCTGGTACGATGCAGCCTTTCTCAGAGGAGAGAAGCTGGGACCTCGCCTCAGATCATTCCGCATGATGTGCAGCCTCTTTGGTTCCTCTGCAGGTCCTCTGGGATTACAGGCTCACTGTGGCCAGTCGAGCTAGCAGCACAATTAGCTGGTGAAGAGTGATACTTTAAGAAAAAAAATCTGTACAACCTGACTTTACAAGACCTGCAAAATAAAAAAATCACCAAAGTAAAGGTTTTGTTATATAGTCATTTAAAAAAATAATGAATGAAAACACTAACATGAGAAAAAAAATTAAGGTAAATTTAACTCATCGCAATCAGAGAGAAACATAAAAGCCTGCCTCAAGTTGACATTAGAGGAACTGTAGCTCAGAGACTCCGAGGCCACTGGTGTTTACCATGTAAAACAGTAGCAGGTCTGTGACAAAGTAAGATGTTAGCCTCACACTTATAATAAATTTAACAAAAAAAAGCCATATTAAATATTTTTTTCTGACATTAAAATAGTTCATAGAGGCAAGAGAGCCTGTAACTGCAGAAGGCAAACAAAAATTCCAATTACACTTATTTATTATGATCTCACATGTGCATTATTAGCATAAAAATGGAGGTTTTGTCTTTTAAGTGGAGAGTTTACGTCTCTCATTTCAGATTCAGGTGATGCTGGAAGGAAACGTGTTTCTGATCATTTAGAAATCCTCTAACAGACGCTCTCACTTCCCTCCAGGCAAACTAGAAAACCAAGCTGACCTCTATGTTCTCCGCGGCCTTCAGTGTTTTTGTTCTGAGATTTCACCTCTGTGCATTTGTTCTTCTCAGTCCCCGCTTCATTAAATTACCCAGACACTACCATTTATTCTGCCAGATTACTTTTAAATTTGTAATTTCACCTCTTTCCAATTAATAATGATGAGGAGGCTTCTGCAGAGCAGCCAAAGACTCGTGTTGATCTGAAATTGAGCACTGCGCTATAATGATGTTTCATGCAGGTGAAGCAGGACACCAAAAAACAAGCTTTCATTAATCTCTCTTTATCTGTGCTGAGAAATTAAACAGCTATCTTATTTGTATTCTTCTCTGTTCTTTTTCTCTCTTTGTTCCTTTCCGCTTTTTTTTTTTTTTTTTAACATCTTGCAATAAAGACACGAACACTGATGAGCCTGTAAAAAGGTGAAATCTCTTCAGCTTGGGCCTAAAAATGAAACATCCAGCAGCTCATCTCAGTGTTCAAGGACTCACAATGTGAGAAATAAAGCAGCAGCATTTCTTTATGCTGCAGTATTCAGTCAGGAAGAGGGTATCTGATGGGCCCTAAAAGGTTTAGGAACTGAATCCAAATTAAAAAACCCTAAAAGCCTCATTGAAAAGACCCAATTTTTATTTCATCCAGGGACTGAATTAAGGAAGAAAGTAAATGCCATGAGGCCACAAGCTGTTGTATTCCTCATTTTTCTCCTGCAGCAGTCTTACAATCATTTTCACCCATCATTACAGGTGTATAATACGCTTTGGGCTCTTGTTCACTATGCAGTGGACAGTTTGTACTTGCAGCAGTGATGCTGTTCTGGAAAAATCCTCATGGAAGACTAAATTAAGATTTTTCAAAATTTGAAGTTATTCCTCTTGTAACTTTATAAGTGAAGATGCTGTGTTCTCATCCTGACTCAGAGTTTCTATGAATGCATCAGAAAGACAGTATTGGTAGCATGTAACCTTGCAGAGGTTACATAGGTAGTCCAAGTCCTCCAGGATGGCACACCTGTGTCTCCCAGTTTTAAGAGCAAAGAAGATATTCCAGGAGACATGCAGTTATTCTAGGAGAGCTACAGAGGGCCGTAGAAGGCCTTAACCCATCAGCGGGACCAACACCTGCTCCTTTGTTCAAGGAGGAACAGGATGAGCACTGCCAGAGCTTCAAAATGACCTCCAGGAGGCCACTGGTGTGAATGTCTCTTACCAAACAATTAGAAACAAACTACATGAATATGGCCTGAGAGCATGACGTCCTCTAGTGGGCTCTGTGCCATCTCCCCACCGCCGTGAAGCCCAGATGCAATTTGCCATAGAATACCAAAATTGGTAGGTTCACCCTGAGCACTTGTGACAGACATGAAATGTTTTGGAGAAGGTGTGGAGAACCTCATTATGCCTGTAACGTTCTTTAGTATGACCAGTTTGGTAGTGGGTCAGTGATGGTCTGGGGAGGAATATCCATGGAGGGATGCACAGACTTCTAAAAGCTACACAGAACACCAATTAGGAACCACTGCCTTCAAATATACCCTGGTTTATCATCCTTCTGGCTCTAATGGGACCACGATTTCCCAAAAGAACATCATATTTAATGTAATAAAACTTGAAACTGGTGACCGAGACCATAAAATCCTCAAGAAAGTGTTTATTGACTTAATGTTGTATCCAGAGGAGTCAGTATGAATGTGGGTTTAAGGTGCTGATAGCACACAGATCCCATGTTTATTTTTCATATGCCGTCTGTGTAAGCAACATGTGGTTCGTGCTGCACTGTCAGATACTTTGGGTTTGGGTTTCAGGGTTGAAGTAAGGGGTTAAAACAGTGGTTCCCAAACTTTTTTTTGCTGGGCCCCCCTTTGTTTTACAAGAAAAATGTCCACCGCGCCCACACGCACGCACAAACACATCCTCCAACCACACACACCCATATTTTGCTCCATTGCGGTTTATTTCACACCTCAAAATTTAGTAAACAATTAAGCAAATACAAGTAATCTGCAATAAATTACAGGTAGTAAGGAAATAATCTACCAACTCTTTAACGCTACGTCCACACCTACATTTTGAAAATGCAGCTGTTTCTATGCGTTCAGACCTTTCATCCACACGTAAACGGCGTTTCGAATCACCGAAAACGGAGATTTTTAAAACTCCTTTTTTGCGTTTACGTGTGGATGAGGAATACAGAGTTCCGCGCAACGTCAAAGGTATGTGCCTTTTTTCACGTCACGCTGTGCGCCACGTTATTGTTTACATGAGATGAATTGCAGAATGGCAGGTAGTCAGATTAACAGTATTTTGTCTCTATCTTCAGGTTTACACACGCAGTTACTGTCCCTCCATTTACAAAGGCAGAGGCGTCACGGTGTAATTATTTTACATGTAGTTGTTTTTTTCCTGTGTAATAATATTCTACATTGCTATCAATACATTTTTCAAAAAATGCCTCTGTGTGCAAAATAGGTTTAAAAACATAAACAGCTGTGGGATACTGTTTGTCCATGATTTAAACAGGGGGAACAAATTGTGGCAGGATCAGCCTGATATTATTTGTATCCCGCTGTAACTTTACTGTATAAAGAGCTAACATCTCCAAAATGTCAGGAGTAGTTAGTCATTACAACAAGTGTTTGTGAACTAAAAATCAAGAATGTGGGATACGTGATTTGAAGAGCCCAGCACATGCTCCCGACGAAGGGAAAACCAATTCTGCAGGGGAGACCTACCTCGGCATTTGTGCAGGTGAAGCCAAAGGGCAGATATGCTTCACCATATTTTCTAGTCTTTGGCTTAGAATGAAGTTGGTTTGGAAACATATTCAGCTATGCTTCATCTCCTGCTTTGCGTTTGTGTGGGAGCCCCGTGCTAGCAGTGTCCAAGCGTTGTTGGTTTTTTTTCCCCTTTTCATACGGCAACGCCCCCTGCAATGGCTCTGTGCCCCCCCTAGTGGGCGGGCCCCACACTTTGGGAAGGTCTGGGTTAAAAGGACCACTCGAGCCTCCTTAGTGAGAGCAAAAATGAACTTCAACTGTACGTAAAACCGTCTGAGTGGGAGCAGAAAAAGGCCCAGTCCAAAGAGAAAGCAGCTAATGTGAAGTAAAACATAGATGAAGCACAAAGAGTATTCTGTATGGTGGAGGATGATTAACTGGGTGGAGTTTTTATGATTTTAGCCTTTGTTATTAAGCCACTTGCTTCACATGACAAACTGTTGACATTTAAATAAAGGTTTTTATTGATTTATTTTTAGTGTGTGTACACTCACAGACTCTAAACCTAATCAGAACTGTGTGATTGACATTTTGGGCGAAGCACCACCAAAGAAACAACCACTGGCCGTCCAAACTGGTCCCAGAAATGAAAGCCCATATCTGAGTGCTGAAAACAGACCAAAATCAATCTTCAGCTGCTGTCACTAACCCACACAACCTTTTGGCTTCATGAAATCAAACAGAATGGAGGATTCCCAACCTCATTACAAATGCTCTGGTCTCCTCTCAGCCAGAGCCCTCTGCACAGAGATGAAGCCACACTGACGAGGGAATCCAAAAACCCCAGCCATGCCGAGAAGGGCGAATGCAGCACATTTAGCCTCTCTGCATTCACCCATTTGTCTCAGTAAGGAATAAATATATATATACACATCATCTCTGTATACTTTCATGTAAGTTTATTTGTTTACATTTCCAGTAAATGTACATTTCCAATGATCTCATTTCCTCCTCAAAGCTGATCATCTCTTCAGCTGAAGCTCAGAAAAACAAAAATCGAACTTATATAATCCATCCCTCCATTCGCTTCCGCTTATCCTTTTCAGGGTCGCGGGGGGTGCTGGAGCCTATCCCAGCTGTCATAGAGCGAGAGGGAGGGTACACCCTGGACACACAGAGACAGACAAGTATTCGTGCTCACATTCACTCCCGCATTCACACCTATGGGCAATTTGGATTAATCAATTAACCTATCCCCACAAACTGCATGTCTTTGGACAGTGGGAGGAAGCCAGAGTACCCGGAGGGAACCCACGCAAACACGGGGAGAACATGAAGAGATGAACAGAATTAATAAAGAAAAATCCATTTAAATAAGACCAATAAATACATACAGATTTTTTTAAAAAATAATGAAACATCTCTCATTTAGATCTTTTTACCTTTTTAAAGTTTTGTCTTATATTTGTTTAGATGTAACCAGGCATTATCGGGGTATTTGGGATGAAATACAAAAACTGATGACCCAAAAGTTGATTCTGTTCTTCTGGATGTAGCGTTTTCAGTGGGAGAAACATTTTGTCCCTCATCCAAGTGACTTTTTCAGTCTCAGCTGACTGCAGGTTTCCCCAATCTTATAAACAGTACCTCTCAGCCTATTGTTCCTTCAGTGGTGCTAGTTTCAGTCATTATGCGAATGTACTGTTTACTGTTTATACAGCTAAATTTTCGCTTGAAAATATCTTAAAAAATATTGACTTCAGTATCTTCATTGACTCCAGCTTGGCCTTCAGTGACATCATCCCAGACAATCTTATAGCCAAGCCGGTAAACTTGGACTAAACTTGGAACCTCACCCTAAACACAAAGAAAACCAAGGAAGTGACATGGAGTTCCATAAAACAAGAACTGATCCCCCTCCCCTATCCATAAAAGGTGACTATGTGGAGAGGGTGTCCTCCTTTAAGTTCCCCGGCACCCACATATCTGAGGACCTATCTTGGTCCACAAATACATTAGCCCTTGTGAAGAAAGCCCAGCAGCGCCTCCATTTCTTGAGGGTTCTGAGATGGAACAGGCTGCAGACTGACCTACTAGTGTCCTTCTACCGTGCCACAATCGAGAGTGTGCTGGTGCACGCCATCCTTACAGAGGGTCATCAGAACTGCAGAGGAGGTGATTGGCTGTCCACTCTCCTCCCTGGACTTAGCTGCCAGCTCGAGATGTCTCTCCAGAGCCAGGGCAATTATAAAAGACCACCTCCACCTTAACCACCACTTCTTCAACATCCTGCCCTCTGGATAAAGGTTCAGATCAATCAGGTGCAAAAGCAATAGACTAAAAAACAGCTTCTTCCCGTGGGCTGTCAGAACTCTTAATGCAAACTAAGAGTGTGAACAGACTTCTCCCATACAACCACTCGGACGCTGCTATTGATTAACTATGTTGCTGCCATCCCATGTCCAATATCTCACTCTTTCCTTCTTCCTTGTTCTGTGTAATATTTTGGTCTTTGTGCAATATTTTGGTCTCAATGGAATTACCATCCCCACCCTAAATGACCATAGCCCCTCCACCCTTATTTATTTATTTATTATATTATATAACTGCCCTTGTATAAAGCCCCAGAATGTTTCTGTTTCAATGTTTCTACTCATACACCATGTATATAGTTTACTCACATATACATGTAAATTGCTTTTTTCTCGTTGTATATTGTTTTCTTTACTTTTGCACCTTTGTGGTCCAGCTACCCAATTTCGCTGTGCAAGAAACCACACAATGACAATAAAAGCTCTAAAGTCAAAGTCTAAAGTCAAAAGTTTATTTTGTGAACCAGAAAGAGTAATAAGACTATTGTTAAAACTAAGTTGCTGCCGCCATTGTTGAAAACTGGAATTGGCTGGGCCGCGATATGAATTCTGGGATAGGTTGGGCCACAAAGAATAAACCCGACCCATTCTTCAAATCTGGGGAAAAGCAGGACGCATTTGGAGGAGCCTTTGTCGCATCGCTGTGATGTAATTGGACAACAAATGTGCAGCTGTCTATTGTAATTTTTGAGTCTACTAAAATAAAAATAAAAGTGTTCTAACATCTCACCTGTTTGTTTTTATTAAAGCATACATGCATACTATTTTTATTGATAGAGAGATTAAGCTTGTGTTTCAGTCATGTAGTGACTGTGCTTAACTGTATGAAGCTTATTAGACATTATAAAACAGATGATATGTAATTTTGCCAAAGTGCTTAACATCTTAAGCAACGCCCCCCCCCCCCCCCCACTGGGATTTAAGCTAACGTTATCTTAAATCCACAGTTTGCTAATGTACAGATGTGCAGATTGTAATTTTATTTATGCGAGCTGTAACAGTTTTTACTTCAAACCATGCGCTGGGATCTGATTCTGAACATTTTCAGTATCAATAAAACCGATGATGAATTTCTCTGGTATCTGAAAGCCTTTTTTTCATCACTGAAATGTCAAAAAATAGCCAATAATGTCACCTCTCATACTGTTGGCAAATATCCTGTGAGTCCAAAAATATTCAACTTCATTTGTTATTTATGAGAAAGAAAAGCATAAAATCCTCCAATTTGAGCAGCTGGCGCCTCTCAAAGTAAAGCTGAGTCCTAAAACGGTGTCAATAATCTCCTCCGTCATGTCTGATCGGTGGTGGTATCAGGCAGCTGGGTGGATGGGTTTCAACAAAGCTGAGTACACCCCAATTTCAAAAAAAGTTGTTACGCTGTGTAAAAGTGAATAAATCAAAATGACTAGTAAATTTCATAAATCCAGATTTTATTAAGATTAGAACATAGAAAACATAGAAAATGTTTAAACAGAGAAAATGTGCATGTTCCCACTGCACGGCATCCCGTCTTCTCCTAACATTAGTCAGTAAACATTTGTGAGCTGAGGAGAGCAGCTGCTGGAATCCAACAGAGGAACGATGTCCCATTCTGGTCAGATGGACTGGTCAGCAGTCCTGCCTCTGCTATGTCTGTTGTGGGTTTCATGATGCTCCAGATGTTCTCAGCTAGTCAAAGGTCTGGACTGCAGGCAGCCCAGCTAAGCACCTGGACTCTTCTCTTACAAAGCTGTGCTGCTGGAAAAGATGCATAGATTTTTACTCTGCTTTTACTGAGGTTGTATTTTAACATGGACAAACATGGATTTGCTTCATTGCATAGACTTTGCTTTTTGTTTGGTAAAGGTAAAGTTACAGTGGCGAATAGCAATCACATCAAGGGCCAGACTTACATTTATTGACATTTATTGTTTCATTTAATTGAAAATGTATACTTGTACACTTTGGGCCACATACAGCCCTCAGTCAATCCGAAAACAGTCAGTCAGTTAGCCTTTATAACATTTACTCAAGCAAATAAATGCACGAAAGTTCACAAGCCTAGTTATGACAGCTGTACTGAAAATATGTCTCATTTAATAACAAAAACACCCTGATGTGACGGCAAATTGTTCATTTTGTTCTTGAACTTTTGTCTACTGGTGTGACTTCACAGGGCTGAAGATCAGTTCAGTTCAATTCAGATTTACTTATATAGTGCTAAGTCACATCAGTAGTTGTCTCAAGGTGCTATATCTGTTAATATAATATAAAAAGTTGATAACTGTGTTTCATTAAGAAGAAGACAAGTAGAATACTTTACATCATGGAAGAAATATTGGATGATGTGGTTTACCTGTAACATCCCTGAACATAAAAATCACCTTGAGATTTGATCAAATGTAGCTATAACCCTTTGCTCTCAGGCTTGGTACTCAGTGGAGAAAATTAAAAAAAAATCTTTCTATGTAGCACTGGTCAAAAACTACTTTCACTTGTTCCAAGTGGGAATTTTCTTAGCAAGTATTCCAGACACCCTTCTCCTCAGCAACCTTTTCTAGCTCCTTGTGAGGGATGCCAAGTGTTATAAGATGGTGTATGCCATGGCCTCCCAGTTGGGCATGCCTGGAATCGTCCAGGAGGCAACCTAACCAGATACGTGAACCACCTCATCTGGCTCCTTTCAACATGACTCTACTTTGATCTCTTTCTGTTGTCTGAGCTCCTCCTCTGTAAGGCTGAACCGAGCCATCGTATAGAGGAAACTGATTGATGAGGAAACTCGTTACCCACATCTTATGACCACAGGCGGAGGTTAGGAGGTAGATGGTCAAGTACAACACTGACACTGCCAACCAAACCACATCCTCTGCAAAAAGCAGGGATACTAATCTCAGGATCCAAGACAGGGATCAACCCAGGGAAAGCCCAGTGGCCTCCTCTTTGTCTTCTTTAAACGTGAAGGGAGAAAACCGTCTTGGTAAAAGTCAAAAACTGTGAGTGAGGTCAGTGATATTCACTGAAGCAACAAATCTCATTCCATATAAATTAATTCAAATCAAAGGGCCAGATTTTTCTTCCACATTCACCACAATTTTTTTTACATTTCAGCTGCTTCATTATAAAACCTTTTCCTTCTCTGCTGGACTTTAAAAATACTTTTCACACCCAGTAATTTAGAGCTTCCCTCGACTCGGGCTGCCGGATGTGGGAACATTTTTCTGCTCTGACAAATGACTTTCCTCTCAAATGTCAACTTTTCAGGAGCCGAGACGAACATCTTCACACACCGACCGACACAAAGCAGTTTAAAGCTCGCTCGCTGACTTTCATATCAGAAACAAAAATTACAACAAAAGATTTCCAGAGCGTGACAATGACAGAGGTGTTTCATCAACCTCCCAAAACTTAAAGTGAATAAAAATCTCCCAGAGAAAGCAGGAAGACAGTGAGAGTACGTCCTTACTTCATTACACCAGCAGTCACTAAAGGTTTGTGTCCATTAATCAGACTTAAACTAATAAAATGGCTTGTAATAGCAGGTCGTCCGGGTCAGGCTTTGCTTTAATTGCCCTCATTGATAAAGTGGCAGAGAGCAGAAGTTAAACTGTGCTTCATTTTGGATCAGGTTAGCATATCAATGGACTGTTTTCTGGAGGTGTATTGATTGCATTTTCTTAATCAGACACCAGTATCTGTTAAGCATTTCGGATTTACGGCTTTGTTTTTCCCAAAACAGTATGTAA
>NW_027052059.1:0-39260 GCF_036321145.2 Pelmatolapia mariae | reverse complement strand
GTCAATGATCTCACTGAGGGGGGGGTTCAAGCTTATGCAGAACAGCAATGGGGACAGAGCGTCCACTTGGTAGATCCCGCATTGACTGTAACTTGTGCTATGGGCTTGAAGTTGGTCTTTAGTGTTGTTCACCACATCCCCATTGAGTTCCTGATGAAGGCTCTTAGGGTCCTCTTGATCTTGTCTAGAGAACACTATAGAGGACCGCCACTAAGATGGTTACTGGACCTTGTTTAGGGAGGTTGCTGTGGTCTGCTCTTAGATCCACTACCCACTGATAGCATTGCTGTTATGGGTTACGTCCTTCTCCCATATGCTCTTCCAGTAATGCTCTGTCTCCAGCCTTGGTGTTCCTGTTCTCATATTGTTTCCCTGCCACTGAAGAGGGTTCTCCTGCCTTTTATCTCTCTGGTGTACCTCTTCAAGTCTTTCCTTGGCAGTGTCCAAGGCCTCAGGTATGGACAGCTTTCTGTATTTCTTAGGCACCTTCTTAATCGCACTTTCTGCAGCTCCAATAGTTGGCTAACTTCCCTCCGTGCTACCTTGATTCCTGGCCTCTAGTCTCCTTCTCCATGTGGCTGGATATTTGGCACGCAGACTGGAGCAGACGGGAGTCGAACCACCAACTTTGCAATTAGCAAGTGACATGCTCTACCTCCTGAGCCACAGTCACACGAAATACTGATTGACTTTAGTGTTTTGAGTAGATGCAAATCTTTAGAGAGAAACCGATGATATGAAATAGATATACAGTACAGGTGCGTAAAATAAGTATTGAACGCATCACCATTTTTTTTTTTTAAAGAAATGTATTTCTAAGGGTGTTATTGACATAGCATAGTTGTCAGTAACAACCCATCCAATCCACACATGCAAAGAAATTGAACCATAAATGTCTATAAATTAAGTTATGTGTAATAATAGGAAAAGACACAAGGAAAAAAGTATTGAACACATGAAGAAAGAGAGGTGGAAAAAACATGGAAGAATCATGACACCAGCTGAAATCTATAAGTAATTAGAAAACAATCCTGCCGCTTAGTGCAAATTAATATCAGCCTGTTCAGTCCTAACTGATGGCCTATAAAAAAAATTACCAAAGTGTCACACAAGAAATATCTCATGATGGTTAAAACCAAAGAGACCTGTGAGGTCTTATTGTTGCAAACAGACAATTGTTTCAAAGGAAACAATAAGTAATGCACTTGACTGCCATGGCCTGTATGCACAACTCACCATACATGACTCCATTATTATGGCACTGTTACACTCCATATAATTGAACGAAGGATGAATGGAAAAATGTACTGAGATATTCTTGATTACACTGATTGAAATCTGCTGCCCTCTACCAGGATGATGAACATGAAACGAAGGTGGATGTTTCAGCAAGACAATGATCCAAAACACGCAGTCGAATCCCTAACACATCATAACTCACTTACAAATTAAAGGCACCAAAAGTGGTTGTCTAATCCAGGTACTCACACACTCAGTGTTTTTGTCTATCAGTGGGTGTTTCAGGTCAGCCCCCTTTAAGGTGACTGTAACAGGAAATCATGTTTGGATAGCTAGCTATATCCTGCTAAATATCTGTGGAGATTTTGAGTCGTTTCCTCCTTGGATGCCAACCCCAGCTTCTCCACAGTGACAGCCTGTAATAATGTTAGTGCACGTCCCTGGGCATGTAAGTTGGAATGGCTGTGCATACTTTTAAGATGGACGTTCTGCAGCCAGCTGTGATGCCTACGGTGGGATGAAAGCCTTAGTTGAAACATGTCTGCTGAGGATGGAGGACATGTGAGGAGACCACAGCTCCCTGAGAGGAGAGAAAAAACAGTACAACACAGTGCATGAATACAGGGTAAAACAAACATAAGGGAATACAGTTTGAATCTCTGAGAGTTAATATTAAAAAAACACCATATCACCATCATGGTAAGTAACAGCCAGCAGTCTGTTAACTTATTATAAGACTGAAAATGTGACAAATTGGATTTTGTAGGTGTTAGCCTAGACTGATTTTGTTACCTTTGGAAACAGGCCAGCTGTCTCCTGGTCAGTCAAAGCCTCTTTTTGAGCAGAAAGTCAAACTATTGTTGTGAAATTGAATAATTTTAAACTGCAAGCAATGCAAGCAGGCAAATAATTTTTGAGAGAAACCAGATGAAGAGATTTTGTCATGGTCCTGGGTCTTTTGATGCAACGTTGTGTGTTATGGACTCCTTTTTAATTAATGGATTGCAGATATTATGTTTGTTTACATCCTCAGGCTATGTTTTTAATTCTTGGGCTATAGTTTGCTTATATTCCGTTTCAGTTTATTCTGCCTGCTGTGTGTTTCCCATACCTTGTTAAGTCTCCGGCTCTGTCTTAGCTGTCTCCTGTTTTAGTTAGTTAGTTTTGTTTTGGTAACTTTTGTGTCATTTTTTAGGTTTTAGTTAAGTTTAGTTAAGGGTTTAGTTCCAGCTGTGCTACCACCTCTTGTGATTTATTTTCTGAGGCTCCTCTCTAGTAGTGTGCTCCCGTATTTTGTGTTTTCCCTTAGTTTCTGAGTTTTCTGCATTTTTGATTCCAGCACTGTCTTGGCTTTTGTATTTTGGGTTTTTGTGAGAATACTAAATACAAAGCAATACAACCTTTAAAGATTAGAGACACTGAATGTGTCTGTGAGGAAAAAAAAACAAAGAAAACCAAAACTAATATCCTGATTCAAATGCATGAAACAAAAAAATTGTAATAGTAAAACTCTATGGGGGAATTTAAGTTTCAGCATTTCTGGCTGTAATCTCTATGAACGGAAAAACTGGCCTAAATTAATGGGAACATCTGTAAAGGAAAGTCTTTTGTGTGTTTGTGTTGAATCATCCTGCTTTCATTTAGTTACAGCAACGTCTCCACTGATGGTAAGAGTCCCGAGAGTAGGAAAATAAGAGAGCGAGAGAGAGCGAGAGAGCGAGACCGGGAAGGGATTAATCTCAAACAGTAATGCAGAATGAAACTGTTCACAGAGAAAATTAAAAATGGCTCGACATGATTTCTGCTTTTCTCAGGTGGCAAACTTCTCTCAGCTCTGCGCGTCTGGGAGCTGTGCTGTCAGCAGTGAGCACCAGCTGGTGGTGCATCAGGTCCCCAGTCAGTCTGCTGTGCGCTCAGAGCAGAAGCTCAGATCAGCCCGAGTGGAGCAGGACACTCAGTCGCCACTGTGGGTGACCATTAAGACTCTTGTTTTGTTAGTGGCGAGGATTCTCGCACTTTCACTTCGACATGTGGCCGAGCGCAGGACGAGGCGATGAATAATACAACCGGCTTGGCGCTGGAGGAGCTGGGAGCCGGGAAGGGTTACCGGCGCACCGCGTCTTGACGGGCTGTGTTCTGGCGCTGCTCATCATTTGGACACTTTTAGGTAACTTCACGGTGTGCGCGGCCGTTTATCGCTATCGCCACCTGCGCGCAAAAGTAACCAACGTCTTCATCGTGTCGTTGGCTCTGTCGGACCTCCTGGTGGCCGTGCTGGTGATGCCGTGGAAAGCGGTGGCCGAAGTGGCCGGTTTCTGGCCGTTCGGGGGCTTCTGTAAAACCTGGCTGGCCTGCGACATCATGTGTTCAACGGCCTCCATCCTAAACCTGTGCGTCATTAGTGTGGACCGATACTGGGCCATCTCCAACCCGTTTCGCTATGAGAGGAGTATGAATAGGAGGGTGGCATCCGTCATCATCGGTGTGACCTGGACAGTTTCTGTGGTCATCTCCTTCGTTCCTGTGCAGCTAAACTGGCACCGGGCGGAGATCGGTGACCCAACCGGGGAGAATCTGGCGCACTACGGTAATCGTATTGACGATGGCAGCTGTGACTCAAGCCTCAGCCGCACATATGCCATCTCCTCCTCCCTCATCAGCTTCTACATCCCGGTCGCGATCATGATTGTGACATACACACGCATCTACCGGATAGCCCAAATGCAGATCCGCATGATATCCTCCTTGGAGCGGGCTGCCGAGCACGCGCAGAGTTGCCGCTCGGACGTTCCGGAACTGATTTCGCACCTGTGCACAGAAATGAGCACCCGCTCGTCTCAGTCTCACATCAGTCTACATCCGGACTGCCAGCCCTCTAATCAGTCACACTGCGAGCTCAAAGTCTCCATCAGAAAAGAGACAAAAGTGCTCAAAACTCTGAGCATCATAATGGGCGTGTTCGTCTGCTGCTGGCTGCCTTTCTTTATCCTCAACTGCGCTCTGCCTTTCTGTCCCGGACCAGCTGCTCCAGCTGCCCAACGCGGCCCTTACTGCGTTAGCGAAAAAACTTTTGATGTCTTTGTGTGGATCGGCTGGAGCAATTCGTCTCTAAACCCGGTCATATATGCGTTCAACGCGGACTTCAGAGACGCTTTCCTGCGCCTGTTGCGCTGCCGGGGACGCGGCTTTTTGGCCGCGGTGAGTGCCGCGGTGGAGACGGTAATGGCGAGTAACCAGGCGGGAAACTCCAAGCGAGAAAGCCCGAAGAAGGTGAGGCTGGACGTCTCCTGCGCGACGAACACGAGGGGAAGTGAGGACAGCGGGAACACTACGGTGACTGTGTTTTATCACAGAGGGACGAGGTCGGAACAAGTGACGGACACCGAGGACAGGAGCAACAGAGACAAGCTGACGCACATTCCCATCTGAGCGGGATCATTTCAGGGGTCGAGGGGTAAGGCAAACACAAGGAGAACAGACTAAACCCCGGATGTAGAGGGACAGGAAAAGTGAAGCACTGAATGTTTCCCACCAGGGAGAACTCGAGGACCCACAAAATAACCCACCTTACTGCTACACTACATCTGGCTGTCTTCTAAAGTCTTTTTTCCCCTCTTGGGATTAGGGAGTGTGTTTGGATAACTATGGGTGGTGCAGCTGTTTCTACGTGTGTGTAGACATAAGCTTTATCTTTGCTGATCAGTACCCAACCAAATCTTTAGGTTAAAATATTCTGAAGCAAAATTTGAAGGGGGGCTGTTGAATAGTTTATAAAAATAGCAGGTTGAGTTAGGTGGAGAAAAAAAAGGAGAAAATATGACCTTTTATGAAGAAAATATATATAGGTGTACTTTGGAAGTAAAGGGGACACCTGTAGGTGAATAAATGCTTGAATCAGGCAGAGGGAGGTGCATCCTTCTCACCCTCACCTCCAGCTTTCAGATCGGAGTAGATGTTTTACATGGATGGGTGGATTAACAGAAAAATTTACTCAGTAGGACAGAGGTTTTGCAGAGTGGCCATTCAAAAGGCAAATAGCTGGCTTTCCTCTCTCTCTTCCCCCAGTGTGGAGAGAGATTTACCAGAGGTCAGGATTTTTGTGACTCTCTAGAAATGGGATTATGTAAGTAACTCACATTAGCACCCGTCAGCTGTGCATCTTGGTGGATGCACGGTGCACTCTGTTACCCCCCCACACCCCCACCTAACCCAGCCACCCCTCCCTCTTTCCCCTGAAAGAAACAATCATGAATTATTTGTAGTGGTTGTTCCTGTGAAAGATGTCCTGACCAGCAAGAACACAGAAGCTTTTATGGTGACAACTCCTGAAAACACAAGATGTGATTCTTTGCAGTAAGGCTGATGCAGAAATGGCCACCACAAGAGCAGAGGCACGAAGTCTCGTCTGCTCTGTGATGAACTTTCTGCATATTTACATCTGTTCATTTTAATTTCACAGGACCTTGTTGGTGTTAAATATGAACGCGTCTGTTGTGACCTGAAAGAGCCACCAAGCCTTAATGGAACCAACAAGAAATATGATTTCCTCCTGCAGTTTGTTTCTAAAACCGCACACACATAAGCCTGTAAACCAGAATTTGCTGTTTTCCCACTTTTCTTTGTGTTTTAAGGCCTAAACAAAAAAGTAAAGGTGACTTTCTGTACCTGTATTACTCATTTCCAGTCTATACTCACTGGCTACTTGATTAGGTATACTTTCGGAACTGCTTGTTAATACAAATATCCAATCAGCCAATCACACTGGAGCAACTGGTCAGGATTACCTGCTGAAGTTCAAACTGAGCATAAGAATGGGCAAGAAAGTCAATTTAAGTGACTTTAAACATGAAATGGTTGCTAGTGCCTTTTTCTGTGCAAGCATGTTTAGGATTTACAGAAAATGGGCTGAATGTCCAGTGAGCAGCAGGTCTCTGGGTGAAAATTGATATTGATATCAGCAGTCAGAGGAGAATGGCTAGACTGCTTTGAACTGATAGGAAGGCAGCAGTACATCAAATAACTAATTGTTCCAATGAAGGTATGCAGAAGAAAATCTCTGGCACAATATGTCAAATTTTAAAGCCCAAGCAGAAGACCACGTGTGGTACCACTCCTATCAGGTAAGAACAGGAAACTGAGGCTACAATGCACTTGCAAACAACATGAAAGCCTGGATCCATCCTTGTTGATGCATTGTGTATCAGGATAATCGTTTGTGTCACAAAGGTTAATTAATATTAAATTGGTTTCTTGAACATGACGATGAGTTCACTGTACTGAAATGGCCTCCACAGATCCCAATCCAACAGAGCACATTTGGGATGTGTGGGTCTGGGACTTCTTTAGCCCTACTGTTAATCCAAAAAAATGGAACTTCCTTTTCTTTTGTTTAGAGTTGATGAAAAGCTCTATTAAACCCACATTAACTTTTTTTCCTGACATCAATATATTAGCTGTTTCTCAAACCAAAGAAGCCCTTCCTGAATGGGCTGTACCTCATAGCATAGCACCTAATTTTTTCAAATAAATCCATCATAAATGTTCCAAAAGGCATTAACATGACTAACATGGTTAGATGACAAGAATTAGTCTAGTAGACGGTGACTGCAACACCTTCCTCTGTCAGCACAGCTTTCAATCAAGGTGGTTACAGTACAAACTTTAAACGTTAAAATCCAAACAAATGAGTTATAAAATAGTTTGGTTTTTCCATTCAAATCAGCCAATTTGCTTGACCATTTCTAATTTGTGTAAAAAATGTATGGTCCAAAGTTTGAACATATATTATGAGTGAAGTTAAATTTTAGCTTAATATATCAAATATATTTTTCAAGATATAATTAAAAAATAGTCCGTCCACTTTCAGGCAATGTTTGAACATGACTATCGCGAAAATCCATCCATTCACTTCTGCTGATCCTTTTCAGGGTCGCAGGGGGGCTGGAGCCTATCCCAGCTGTCTTAGGGCGAGAGGCGGGGTACACCCTGGACAGGTCGTCAGTCTGTCGCTGGGCTAACACACAGAGACAGACAACCATTCGCGCTCACATTCACTCCCGCATTGACACCTATGGGCGATTTAGAGTTTCCAATTAACCTATCCCCACTAAGTGCATGTCGTTGGTGTGTGGGAGGAAGCCGGAGTACCTGGAGAGAACCCACGGGGAGAACATGCAAGCTCCACATAAAAAGACCCCGGCCTGATAGAATTGAACTCATGAGCTTCTTGCTGCGAGGCAACAGTGCTAACCACCATGCCACCATGCTGCAAAACAATTAAAGATAAAAGCTTAACATTTTCATGATTCTTTTTTTCCCCCATCAGAATGAATGTGGATCTATAATTTGGGGCAGGTACATAACAAAAAGTCTCAGTACTGGCTAGTTAAAATATGGAAAAAAATCAATCAACTTCAATACTTTAACTTATTATATTTGAGTACACAGTAATAAAAAACTTTACATCGCAAAAGACAATTATAGAACAAAATTCTGGAGGTTCTAGATGGAACTGTTTTCATAAAGGTAGGTTTATTAAATATCAGCATATTTTCAAACAGATATAATGATCACTGTGAAATTTTACTGCAACGTTTTAGCGTTGATGATTTGAGATTGGAGTGATCCAGGCCTTGAAAATGAAAAAAATTGTCCACATATTTTACTAAGTTATCTTCTGAGTTATAATCATACTACCATCTGGAAACGCCTTGTTCTGTTTGTACAGGACAATCTACTGATATCTTTGTTTTTGTGCTACAACTTTTTTGTGATCATACTTGCTCCAGGATAAAAGTTGAATGTAAATATGATTTTAATTTTTGTGACTCAGAATTTCATGATAAAATGTGTTCTACATGCTTTTTTTTGCAGTAATGTGTAATGTGTAAATTGTGTAATTCAACAATATACCTTATGTATATGTATGTATATATATTCCCAATGTGAAGTGTTTTATTAGTGAGTGCTCAATAATGGGACTTTCCAACACTGATTGAATTTTTTTTTCATATTTTAATTAGCTAATACTCAGAAATTGTTTAATGTATTATTCCCAAATTACAGATTCTGAATCATTTTGATGATAAAAAAAGAGCACTGAACATTTCAGACTCTTATCTTTAAAAGGTTATGAGATAATTATGCATATGATATATGAAGCTACAATATCACAGCATTCGTATAAACCCTCAAATTTTCTATCATAAAACTTTGATGAAAATTGAAGACAGCTGAGCAGAAGGCATAGTTCATCTCAGATGGAATGACCCAGTTATAACATTTTACTTTAGTTATAAAAATTCAACCCTTTCCATACTCTTATTATGAAGGGTAATATTTGCTATACAAGCCAAAACTGCTTTTCTTTATAACAGGCTGTAAGTGTATCAAAGCAGCTCATTTAATATGTGAATTTAAGCAGATTCTCTCTCCTATAGCCAGCATCAGTCTGACACGCTTCCTATAATGGATTCATTTTTCAGCTGCAACTGAATTTTTGTCATCCAACTATAAACTGAAACCTGTCCTTCCCAGTATGTTAAATCCTTCCTTTAATTAACAGCAACAAATAATTGTTAGTCATAGTTCCCAGTTGTACTGAAAACATATGGAGAACCATAATGTAATCTCAAGGCAACAGTTATACCGTGTTTGTGTCTGTGCATTGCAAGAGTTGCGAAAGACATTATGGTATGCTTCTAATTATAGTGTTCGCTCTGCAATGGGCTTGCAACCTTCATGGGACATTCAGCTGCACCGTGCACAAGAATATTCCCCACACCAAAGAGGATTAATAAAACAAAGGTTAAATAAATGTTTTAAAATGTGCAGATGTTGCACGGGGAGTGAGAAAAGTCTTTAAAGGTCTGACTGGAGTGCCGTTCATGATGAAGTGATTATATCTATTAATATTAACTGACTAATGACTGTCCTCATTTCATTCTTGTGTCACCCAAAAGAAGCTCATTGCATTAATGTGTCTCCCATGGTAGATGACCAGGGGAAGGTTTTTATGGGTCACATCTGCCTACCTTGATAGTGTGAGAGTTAAAAGAGCCCCTGAGGCAGAGAGATTCTGAGGGAGGTGTTAATCGATGTGTGCGCTTGAGGAGGGAGAACTCCTCTAATAAAGGTAATTCCTACACTGAGCTTTCTAAGGAACACTGTTTCTCATGATAATCCTCCCTCATAATAATAAGTGAAGGGAAGTAAATGTAAAATCTGCAGCAAATAGAAAAAGTGAGGCATTTTCCAAATGTTAATTCACTGTTAATTTCTATTTCATGAATTCGAAAACAGGAATTTCTACTAAGTCTGAGAAGTTCAATAAATGTTTAGGTCTTAAATGAGTTATTAGAAAGCTTTGACCAAATATTTCACAAGACCAAAAAAGAACAGGAGGAAAAAGCAGAATTTTGTTAATTCCTATAAACAAACATTTTCCACTTCACTCTGTATTTTTGTGAATTTCTTGTGTGCATAGCAGAACATATACTCTCACTGGCCACTTTATTAGGTTCACCTTGCTAGTGCCAGGTTGGAGCAGCTTTTGTTCTTCAGAGTGACTTTAATTCTTCATGGCGCTGGAAAACATTCCTCAGAGATTTTGGTCCACGTTGACATAATGACATCATACAGCTGCTGCAAATTTGTCAGCTGCACAGCCGTGATACAAATCTCCTGTTCCCCCACATCCCAAAGGTGCTCTATTGGATTTAGATCTGGTGACTGTTGAGGTCGTTTGAGCACAGTAAACTCATTGTCATGTTCAAGAAACCAGTTTGAGATTATTTGAGCTTTGTGACATGGGGTGTTATCCGCTTGAAGAAGCCTGGCCATTCTGACATCAACAGAGCAACTGGCTATTTTGCCTTCTTCTAAACATTTCCTGTAAACTGTAGAGACATTTGTGCAAAAAAAAATCTCAGCAAATCAGCAGTTTCTGAAACACTCAGACCAGGCAGCAAGAACCGTGCCATGTTCAAAGTTGCTTACATCACCGTTTCCCCCTTCTGAGGCTCCGTTTGAACATCAGCAGGTCTTCTTGATCCTGTCTACATGCCTAAATGCATGGAGTTTCTCCAATGTGATTGGAGAAACTCCATGCATTTGGCTATAACAGATATCTATCTGTTATAGTTAAACAGATGTACCCAATGAAGTGACTGGTAAGTGTGTATATGCAATCACAAACCATTTTTTTGTATATGGTTTGTGATTGGAAGGCTAAATCTACTCTTATCCTACACAATGATGATGAGAGAGGTCCCACTCTAATCTTTGTTTCCTGTGGATGTTCATTCTCCTCATTCTCCTACCCTGGATCGGATTTAGACCCAGACAAGTTTTGATGGATTTTATTTTCTTTTTCCAATCAAGAAAATTCAGTCGGCTTACAGTTTCTCTTTGGAATCTTTAAACCACATGGAGGGTTAGGCCATGTTCACAAGCTGATGGCTTCCACAAGGCCTGCCAGTCTGATAAAAATGGGCTTTTAGGGAGGGTTTTAAGGCACTTTAAGGAATCCAGAGATCATATCAGTTGTTTCAACATTAGGCAAAAAATAAAATAAAATAACATACAGAATTTTAGTACAAACAAGTACAAATTGTGAAAAGCTACTATAGTGAAGTCACAGAATAAACATATAGAGCTGGAAATTAGATTAAGGCCCATAAGTATTTAGAAGTGCAAAGCTTTTGTACCTCTGCACACTCTGCACAGAGCATTATAAATCACGCAATAGAGGTATGACTGAAGTGTGGAATTTCTGCTTTAATTCAAGGGCTTTAACAAAAGTATTGGATTTACTGTTAAGGAATTACAGCCATTTTTATGCACACAACTTTTGACTGACAAGCAGTTTTATGAGCACATGAGGTTTGCTTCCTTGTTATTTCACAACACATTGAGCAGGTGAAAAAAAAAATCTGGAGCTGATTTCAAGTGTTGAATGAACATTTTATACCTGTTTTCTTATTAAGAGGTTTAAAGTAATGTCAGTGTAAGTGAATGAGTGCATCATATCAAAGGCACATTACCACCAAAGGCTGAATGATAGCCATTGGTGGTGATGTAGATTAATCTGACTCACTGATGTGAATCGGTGCATAATCAGATTAGTTTATGGGCATTCCTATCTATTTAGAATTGTTGGATATAATATGGAAATCTCTGACTTATTTTAAAAACCACCATAATCTGATTGAACTGTTGCTTCCAGAAAAACAAAACAAAACACCAACTTAAAAAAAAAAATGTTTGGATGAGAATGTGCAGTTATGTGTCAGATACGTGGACTCCCCTGCACACCTCTCTCTCTTCTCCTCTGTGGTTTGTAAAGTCTCTCTATCTGACAGACCTTATAATCCCCCTTTGGTCCTTTGGGGAAATCAGATCATAAAGTTCTCACATTGTTTGCTTCAATAATCCTAAAAGTCTTTGGGGGGAGAGAAGTCCCTGCTTTCAGCATTATTATAGATTTATAGAGAACACATTTACAAAAATTTAGATTTTGTCCAGGCTTATAATTACATCTACACAACTCTTATACAAGAGCATGTGTTCAAGTCAAAGAACATGAGAGAATTAGGCCAGATAAAAAATGAAAGTTAAAAAAAGTAAAGGTAGAGATAGTCTAGAGTATTCCACTAAACCGAGTCAAAGCTGTGTGTTTGCCAGAGAATTTGATCTGCACTGAAAATAGCTACAGAATAAAAAAATGAATGCAGAACCAGAACTAAATCTTATTGTTGTAAAACAACATTTTTAGTTAAAATGAAACATTGCAGGCTTACTAAAGTTTAAAATTACTTTGATTAAGCAATCATTCAGAGAAACTAAAAGAAAAATAACCTTTGCCAATGCCACTGTCCGTTCAAAGGCAGTAAATAATTCAGACGTGCGTTTATGTAACAGTTTTGATTTACATTTGTACATGGGACAAGAGCCAAAAATAGCTCCAGGGTTGAAAAAAACACTTGGAGGGGGAGAGAAAACAATTGGGGAAGTGCAAGAAGAGGACACACAATGCTTTATTAATAAGAAGAAACGGTTCCAACAGACGGCCACAAGTGGCCGGTGCAGCTGTGTCGGTGCATCTTTCCTGCCAGTTTTCATTCGTTCTGTTGTGTGAGGCAGTTGAATTATTAGTGCGAGGTGTCAGAAAACCTTCCAGCCCACTCTCACAGTGTCCCTCTAACCTCTAAGAATAGACCACGATGAGACGGGCTCGGAGGGAAAGAGCAGAATTTTTGTCTGTCCTGGTCAGAAAATGAACCTGATACAGGCAAGAGAACGACGGCATCTAGTGGCTGAAGTCAGATATTACACCCACTAATTTATGTTAGACAGTTTGAGCTAAACGTTTGAGCTGATAAACACTTAAATGTGGACTTTAGGAGTATTATAAATCATTTTATTATAATTAAACAAAATGGAAAAGTGAAACAACAGGAATTTTTCCACAGTCAATAACCTTAACATTTCAGGACAGTGGAGGTCAGTCCAACATCCAGTATCAGTAAAAAGGACATTAATGACTCCAGAGATGATTTATGAACACTGGTAAACAATAACTTGACCCATTTATGAATTTAAACTTTGCTCTTAATGTCACATGACAGATGTCACAGCTCTATATATTCTTCTGTTACGTGAATAAAAGCCTTATTCCAACTGCCTTATTTCGATCCAGGACAGGATCTACACGGTAGGGATACAACCAGCAGTTTTATTGGTTCAAAACTTCGGGTGTACTAGTTTTTAAAATCTTGAAAATATTTTTATTCATACGCAGTGTTGATAAGCAGTTCATAACTGCCAGTCCTCTCTTTCCATCTTAAATTGATCCAAATCTGCACAAAAATGTAATAGGTTCTCTTTCTGTCCTTACTCTACCTCTCACACATTTATGAAAAAGTTCAGTTCAGCATTTTATTGTGAAATCTTGCTGACAGACACATCAGTGCTGTGTTTGTCTACAAATAAGATTCATACCTGTTTTGTAGTCATTTGAGTTGTTTGTTTTTCTTGATCAAAAACCTGGAATATATAGAAGAAAAAGGGAGATATGGAAATATTTTACAAATCACTTCTTTTCCAGTACCCGAAAACAGCTTCATTATTACCAAGACAGCTCCTTCAAGAAGAAACACCGCTAAAGTAAAAACACACACATGCATACTCATATTCTGAAAGGTGTGAGAGAACATTGAGCAGTTTGATTGTTTAAATTGTGTTGTTTTTTTTTCCCTCTCAGAGATGTTACACAACATATTTTTGCTTTTTGTGGGTCTGCTGTCATTGGAACATGTGTCCTTTGCAGAGGTTCCTTCTTCACAAATAGGTAATTCAAAAATGTGTGAACTATGCCTATTAGCCTTACAGCCTCATACAACACATATATATGCTTATAACCATGCACTTTGTGTACTTTCCCTTCCTGCTGTCAAAATGTAAATTTTCTTAACTTGCTTTAATTTTTAGTAAATATCACAGAAACAAGAGAGTATGCTGAGAGGATGCAAAACTTTACCAGGACAAATTTTGAGCACTTGGAGAAAGTGAGGAACAGATCCATTCGTGTTGCAAGGAGCTGTAAAGAGCTCAGGAACAGATATGATGAACAAGAAGGTATGGACAAGATTCATAAACGTAACATAACAGTCCAAGGCATTTATGTCCTCTTAAGACTGAATTATGTTATCTTAATGCTATAACATTTCCAGATGGAGTATACTACCTGACAACAGGTAATGGCATGCTGTACCAGACTTACTGTGACATGACCACAGCTGGAGGCGGATGGACGCTGGTGGCGAGCGTCCATGAGAACAGCATTTATGGAAGGTGCACTGTGGGTGATCGCTGGTCCAGCCAGCAGGGCAACAATGCTGACCTGCCAGATGGAGACGGGAACTGGTCCAACAGAAACACCTTTGGAACAGTAGAGAGCGCCACTTCTGATGACTTTAAGGTAAAATAAAAAATAACCAGTGGTGAAAAGAGACATTAACACTACTTTTACTTTTAATTTCGAGGTTGGTTAAGTAATTCCATTTATTACTTTCTACTTCTTTTTAACTCATACTTTATTCCACTGCATTTAACTGATTGTAATAATATTTCACATCAGCATTACATATAAAAAAGCATAGTAAGATAATAAAATACATCCATTTAGTTCCGTTTCTAATTGGATTTACCAGAAACTAGATGTAAAGAAGATAAAGACTCAGTAAAACTTACCTTTGAACTGTGCACCTTTACTGTACTCTACTATCTAAAACTAGCTAGCTACAATCACCTGCAACTAGCTGTACCTGAGGGTAAATAGGTAGAACATAATAAAGAGTTTAGAGTCCTTGTTGAGTCCTTGGATATCTGCTTTGATTTCTTTTTTCTCATTTTCCATGTCTGTTCCTCTCTCTGTCTCATCTTGCTGTTACTGCCTGTTCTACTGTCTCTGTTATGAGTCTCTGTATTTAGGAATTGTCTTTTACTTTTTCAAAACTTACTTTTAAAGAAAGTTCTCTTTCATGATTTCAAAGGTTGAGTGAAATGAGAAAATGTACCTATTTGTTGCAAAATAAGTATGGCATAAGTGTGGCAAAAGTCTTATTTAAAGTCACAGCAGTAGTGTGTGCACGTTCCCAGAATCCAGGTTACTATGATATAACAGCTGAGGACATGTCTGTGTGGCACATTCCCAACAACTTCCCGCTGGAGTTCTGGAACCTGGAAGCTGCAGCCGTCCTCCGCTACCACACTGAAAACCGCTTCCTCAGACTGTTTGGAGGAAATCTCTTTCAGCTCTTCAAGGTAATTTAGTTGTCCACAAACCGAACTTATAACCAGGGTAAAAGATCACAACCTGCTAGGTATCAATTACCTGGCAGCTAGTGTCTGTCATTGACACAGTAGTACTACTGGATGGGTGATACTTTGTACAAATGATTGTTGCCATTGATCTCTTTCTTTGGGTGGTCTGTGCATGGGAAAAGGAAACTGAAAAATAAGTATTTTTGTTTGCATTTCTTTCTCTTTCTTTAACACTTGAAGACTCACACAAAGAAAGAATATTGCACTTATGACGTCTTTCTGTCAAAATGTCCTGTTCAATTAAATTAAAAGTGTTACATTTAAATAAATGGTAAGAAGTTATCTGGCTGAAACAGAGATGCTGCACTCCTTCACTCCCTTCGGACAGCCTGTAGCTTTTCCACAGAAGCCAGAAAATCATATTCACACAGCTACACATGTTGATTTTAAAATGCATTTTCAAAAGCATTACATTTGTTTGCATTTCAGTCAGAAACTATTTACAGATATACAAATAACTCCAGCACTGAGCCACTTCTAACCAGTTAGAGCTGAGACCTTTTTAGTATAAAATAAAACAGTGGTTAAAAATGTTGTTAACTACACAAGCAAACCTGCAGATCTACGCGTGATAAGACTGTGTCATCTTTTCAGCAATATCCAGTGAGATACAATGTTGGGTCATGCGGTGACAGAGGGCCAGCTATTCGCATCGTATATGACCACGGGGATGAGGAGTCCACCAGAATGTTGTATGGACCCAATTCAAGAAGTAAGAAGCTAAAAACTCTATCTATCTATCCATCCATCTATCTATCTATGTGTGTGTGTGTGTATACCATTATTGATGAATAGGATACACATGGATTATCATCTATACTAATAAAAGGTTAAGTAAAATGTTTTTAAGTGTACATTGCATCCCAAAGTTAATGATATTTTTTATGTTTCTTGTTTGAAAGAGGAGTTTGAACCAGGCTTCATCACATTCAGAGCAATAAACCATGAACGTGCCGCCATGGCTATCTGCTCTGGTGTCAAGCCAACTGTTGGTTACAACACTGAACATGTGAGTAATCAGTCATCACACATCTGCTGGCAATGAGTCATCACAACAAAGTATAAATGCTTAATAATAATAATGCTTAATAATGTGTATGTGTTAGTCCTCATAGGGAAATTACTGAATTTCTCGGAGGAACCCACCCGAGGGATTAATAAAGTTTCATCTAATCTCTAATCTTACTCCTCTGCATTTAACCCATTCACCCAGTGAAGCAGTGGGCAGCCACCAATGCAGCGTGTAGGGACGGTACCTTGTATATCAAAGTATATCCAGTGTACTGACAATATTTGTGTGTGTGTGTGTGTGTGTGTGTGTGTGTGTGTGTGTGTGTGTGTGTGTGTGTGTGCAGTACTGTATAGGAGGAGGAGGATATTTCCACCCTGACCAGTGTGGGGACTTCCCATCATTTGACTACGACAGACTGGGCAGGGAGCAAGGCTGGAGCGCCTCCAGAGAGATGACCGAGGCTGCTGTCTTACTGTTTTACCGCTGAGAGGATTTGTGTACATGTAGCCTCTGACTAAAGTCTGTTCAGCAGTCCCAGCTGTAACCAGATCAGATAAAATTAGGCTCATTTGTACAATGTTTATTAACCACATGGTTTCTGTATATCAGAAACCAAATGGAAATTAAGAGATAATTAAAAGAGTGATTTGAAATTGAACCGCCCACCAGCAGATGGTACTATGAACTGTCTATTCAAATAAAACATTATTTTAAATCATTTTGGGAACTTATTATTATTCAATCACCACACGTAAATGATATAGGTAAAGATAAATATGAATTTGATCATTTAATCTATGGACAAGACACCCGGCTGCTAGACCTTCAAGTTAACTTTGAAGTTGATTGGACACAATGGACATATTGGCTATGAATTTTCATACAAATGTTAGAAATACAGCACAGGTCAAAAAAACCTGGGGTGCTGTGTATAATGTACAAAAAGTGCGATGTTTTGAAAATCTCATGATTTTATATTTTATTCACAATAGAAAACGTATCAACTATTTAAATTGAGAAAATGTATTTTAGAAAAATATTAGCTCACTTTGAATTTGATGGCAGCAACATGTCTCAGAGAAGTTGGGATAGGGTAGTTTTTATCACTGTGTAACATTCCCTCACAAAAGTCTACAAACATCTGGAAACTGAGGAGACCAGCTGCTGCAAAAATGTTGTCTCATACTTGTCTGATATGGGCTTCTGCTGCTTAACAGTCTCGCACCTATTTTCTCATATTTTTTTTATTTGACACATCAAATGTTTGATATGAACTGCAGATAGGTCAGTTCACCACAGCCATGCTGTTGTTAAAGAGCAATTAAAGAGCTCCTGAAATATGAAAGGCCTTCCTATGATAAAAAAGGGATATGCTACATGGAATAGTTGAAACAGTTCATTAATTTATTGTTTAAGGTTTTTCTATGGGATTTTTCCAACTGTATCAGATAAATAAAGCAAGAATAAATTTTATTTTTATCTGCATGCTCTGAATTCCTCAGAAACAATAAAGAGAAATTTAAAGGCAATTAAGAAGATCAAATATTTAACAAGTAAGAGATAAGGGATGAAAAGAGGTAAAGGATCAGATTGATACATGGGGAATGCACTGAACAACTACAGGTATTTATGATACAATAAATACTTGTCATTCATGACTGGGGGCAGAACACTGAAAAAAAGGCCATGTTGGATTTATTTTATTCAATAGTGGACATTGGTTGCACACAACTGTTTTGCTTTGGCAGAAACTTAAACAACTGAGTTAAATCAACACAACTTATTCATATTCAATAAACCTGTGCATTTTGTGTTGATAAAACATGATGGAAATGTGTTTAGATGAAGTAAGTTGAGTTCTTGGAATGTTTTAATCCTTCACAATTTTTTCATTTTATTTCAGCACTATTCAATAACTTTTACCCCAGTACTACATGTTGTCTTCATACTACATAATGGTTAACAAAATCTAGAGTCTGGTTAACCTAAAAATTGCATGGATTTAAAATGACTACTATCCTCTAATCTTTTTCCAGGTTGCAGGGGGGCTGGGGCATAACCCCGAAGTGATAGGTTAAGAGTCAGGGTTCACCCTGGACAGCTCACCAGTCTATCACATAGAGACAAACAACCATTTGCACTCACATTCACCAATTAACCTAACTCTAATAACAGCATGATTTTTAACTGTGGGAGGAAACCAGAATACCCAGAGAGAAACTACTGCAAACTAGCCAGATTGTGGATTTGAGCCCAGGAGCTTCTTGCTCTGAGGTAACAGCACTAACCACCATGGCACCAATCGAGGCTTAACAAAAGTAGGAAAGCTATGATTTCAAGGCTTGATGCTGAATTTTCTGTACATTTTTGTCCTTGACAGGTTAAACCACAATAAATAGCAATAGTATACCTGTGGTGTGTGTAGTTGTCTGCTTCTTCTAACTGCAGTGATTTTCCTGCAGTTTGAAATCTTGTGCGAGCTTGTGAATTTCATGATTCCAGCAACTAACCACTCTTACTAGATTGTATCATGTAATCTCAACAAGAACAAATTAAGTTGTTGAATTTCATACAGATCCTACATGATTTAATTACAGTCAAGATAGAAACATGAAATTTTTGTGTTCAAATCGCAAGGTAGACTTTTTTTTTAAGGTAACAACCACCCAATTTACTTTCGGTATACCGAAAAAAGTAGACCGAAAAAAGTAGAGCGGCTACGATCCAAAGCGCGTGAGACTGAAATCCCGTGCAGTGTTGCGAGATTTAACATTGCTATATTATTGACTTACTTCACTTGAACATGATATGAACAATTTAACCTACCCTCTCTGCATATCATGTAGTTTCTACACTATATAGTTACACTTAACTTTAAAGCATGAGGCAATTGTGCTAAATACACGCAAGATGCTTACATAAATCCAAGAGATGGCCAATCCCTTTTTTTCAGTGAATAAACAGACTGAAGTGTGTTTATCCTGGCAGATAGTGTGTTTAGCTATATGGTTGAGTGGGCGTGTGTGTGTGTGTGTGCATGTGCGTGTGTGTAAATTTAAGTAGCTACGAATACTTCCTAATTTCAATTTAACTTAATGCATACAGGTGCAAAATACTGTTATAAGAGTGTATTGTGGTCTTGAAGGGGTTT
The DNA here is from genome assembly GCF_036321145.2 of Pelmatolapia mariae. NCBI lineage: Eukaryota > Metazoa > Chordata > Actinopteri > Cichliformes > Cichlidae > Pelmatolapia > Pelmatolapia mariae. The sequence continues at coordinate 19,974 of NW_027052059.1, read as the reverse complement.
ATTTTTGGCAAACTTTTATAATAAAGTTTGACAACTGCACAAGGAATTTTGTATTAGAGCTTGAGAAAAAACAACAGATAAAGACAATCAGATGTGTGTTTTGCAGGTAGACTCTAACATTGTAAATAAAGTTTGAAATAGAAATCATCAAAAACAAGAAATCAGGATTTAAGTAGCTTGCCTCTTTTAACACAATGATTGCAGTTATAAATTATAAGGACAGTGCAATGCACGTGGCCAAATATGTATAAAAGAGGGGTCTTAGAAGCATTTGGGATTAAACATTGTGGATTTATAAATTGGAATTATAATTTTTGACTTTTATCTCTCTACTCATTTTTGCTGGACAGGATTTCAGTCACACAGGATTTGGGAAAATTTGTACCTTTCCTATTGGATTATATCAACATGGAACGAAGATAAGTGCATCTTCCGGCCTGGATGCACCCATCCTCCTCTCAAGATCAGCATTAAGAATCAGGATTATAATAATAACAATATAATAATAATTTCAGCGATGATTATGTAATTATTAGTATCTGATCCAGCTTTTGGATTGCTCCTGCTAAATTGCTTTATTAAAATATCCACATTCAAAAAGTCTATATTGTGAACATTACCTTTTTAACCCTTTGTGAAACAGTAAAGGTAAAAGCCAGTAAATTATGTGAAGTTGTATTTACCTACTTTAAAGGAACACATTATTTTTACTATGTTCTGATGTGTAAAATCTTGCAAGCATTAGAGGGTGCTTAGAGGTTTAACTCAAATTACAATGAAAACATTTTTCAAAAAATGATATTGAAATATTTAGATGCTACTTTCACTGTAAAGCATTAATATTGAAAAACACTTATACTTACATATACTTATTATGAGCAGACCTTCCAAAACATTCAGTGAAATGAGAGTTTTATAACAAGGCTTATACAACACATATATTGTTTATTTTGTGTTTTTCTGTGAAACTGAATGGGTTTCAGTGTACAATAAGTAACAACTTTTTATAAATCGCACAGGGAAAAAAATTGTTTAACAACAGGTCATGCTAATCCAACAGAAAAGGCCTTAAACTGTAAGATTTACAGCTTGCTCAGTACTCTTATTTACAATTTACTGTTTTGTTGTTGTTGTTTTTTAACAGAATTATTCTGGCAAACGCAGTTGACTTTTTTTTTCTTTTGTGAAATTAACAAAATTTTTCTTTTACAGTGTGGAAACCACAAATAAACCTGCCCTCTAAAAGCGAAGCACTCTGTTGGGGTGAATGGTACTTTGAAGCCTTTAAAATATGACAGGTTCTCATTATTAAAGATTTTGTGGAGAAGGACTTAAATTCAATACTGGATTTAACAGGCAGCCAGTTAAGATAAATTAATAAGGGACATATGCTCTCTCTCTCCAGTCCCTGTCAGTACTGCTGCGTGAGCATTGTCCATCCTTGAAGTAACAAATGCATGAATTAGTTTTCAGCTTCACCTTAAGACAGGAAGTTTTTACTTTTAGCAATATTGCGCAAACGAATAAAGGCAGGCCTCTAACGTGTTGTTTCTTAATGCTGAAGGAGATATCCTGGTCCAAATTGTAAAAAATAAATCTATGCAACCATACCCTTTTAGGACAGCATCCTGTCAAAAACAGTCCAAAGTTCAATACCAGTAAAAGTTAGATTCAGTTATTGAATATAGTGATGATTCATAAACACAAACAAACAACCTCTTGGCCTAGTTTTCAAGCCAGACTTTGGTCTTGACGTCGTGTGACCAAAGCTCTCTTATGTGAACAGAAGTCTCATTCCAACTGCAAACTTGATCTTTTTCGACACACGATCGAATTTACACGGTAGGGATACAAATTGCAGTTTTCCTGTTGTAACACTTTGGGTTTACTTACCAGTCATAGCACAATAATAATCATTAGCTAAGCTCGATCAGAAGTAGTTCTTTACTGTCCATGTTTATTGGGTGCTATCAGACAAACATTAGAGTCAATGAGGATCTAGTTTTTATTCATACTTACTATTCTGGTGTGGATTTACTTTTTGGATCTCCTCATTGAAAGACATTGTTTAATTAACACATTTTTGATTTAAGAAAATTACAGAGGAGATACCAGCCCTTTCTGGGGTTACGATAGGAAGGGTTTGAAACCCCCAGCTGCCACATCAAACATGTGGCGCTACCTGCTGTGGCGACTTCTTGTGTATAAGAGGGGAGCAGTGGAAAGTAGCTTCTTCTACATTTAGCTTAGTTTAATACTTTTCTCAGTATCCATGTCAGCTGTGATCACTTGAAAATTTTCATGATTTGAATTTAAATTGATGAATCCAGCAGAGAAAATGTTTTTTTATGTCTCTAATGTCCACTGTTTCCTGTTAATTGTTATGTCACTTTGTTTAGTTTTGTTAGTTTAAGAAAAACAAACACTTTGCGAAACAAATTTTTTCTAAAGAATTTTGTTTTTGAGAAAAAACATAATGGGTACAGAGATCCAGAGTCAAGACTACTTAATTAGAAGTAGACTGGAAATAATAAAATTTTAACTGCAATAAACTGCAGTTTAGAACTGACAATTCTGCATTAATTGCAACGTTATAGTGATCCAAATCTGTGAGTGTAAACATGTGGAACAAAAATTGACTATATCGACATCAAACTGACTCTGAACAGCTCTCCATGTTAAGTCTTGATGCGTGATGATCACTCGGGTGTGGAAACTTTCATTTATGTCATTTATGATATTGATGACAAATGTATACGCTACGCTAGATTACCATGGTTTCAGTCCTAGTGAAACTGACAGACAACACATCAAAGCCCTATTTCCTTAGTTATTATTGGTGTATGACTCAACACAAATCATTCTGCCAACAAGGAAACAATAAAAAAAAAATCACTAACTTTATATGTGTAGCTTCATAAACATTTCTCATACTCAGGGTCATCACACCACTTCTTTTTCAGTACACGAAACCAGTTTCATTTATTAGTTAGACATCTCTTCGAAGAAGGAAATACAACACAAGTGAAGTAAAACACACGCATGCATATTCTCAAAGGTTTTGTAATCTTAACAATAATTACTACAACTTATGAATGGTTGTGTGAAATAACACTGAGTTTGATTGTTTAAATGTTTTTTTTTCCCCTCACAGAGATGTTACACAACATATTTTTGCTTTTTGTGGGTCTGCTGTCATTGGAACATGTGTCCTTTGCAGAGGTTCCTTCTTCACAAATAGGTAATTCACAAATGTATGAACTAGTCTTAGGTGATACAACACAATACATATGCTCTGTGTACTTTCCCTTCCTGCTGTCAAAATTTAAATATTCTTAAATTGCTTTCAGTTTTAGTAAATATCACAGAAACAAGAGAGTATGCTGAGAGGATGCAGAACTTCACCAGGACAAATTTTGAGCACTTGGTGAAAGTGAGGAACAGATCCATGTATGTTGTAAGGAGCTGTAAAGAACTCAGGGACAGATATGATGAACGAGAAGGTAAGGACAGTGTGTTCACATTTCATTAACTTAACACAACAATCCAAGGCATTTATGGCATTTATAATTACCATCAACATTATTGTTTCTCCTCCAACTCAGCATGCTATATTACTTTCTGATGAAGATTGTAATACTTTTCTCCATCATTTTGTAAATAAGGTGATGGACCTGAGATCCTAAATCTCCTCAAGTGCCTCCCCTTATGAAGATACCCTTCAGTGTCATGGGTCATTTACTTCCTTTTCTCCAATCACACTTAATGATTTAATTACAGTAATAGGTAAAATGAAATCCTCACCATGCTCTTTAGATATATTACCTCCCTCTGTCCTGTCTGGGACTCTCACCAGCATTGGTCCCACATTGCTATCCATCATCAACAGTTTACTGAGGCAAGGCTGTGTCCCATCGTATTTTAAACATGTTGAGGTAACTCGTCTATTAAAAAAACAGAAACTAAAGTCTTTGTCTCGTTCCTGCTTCTTTCATTTAAGGAACATTTCTAAACTGCGACATATGGTTTCCTCAGCTGAATTAGAAAAAAATGTTCATGCATTTGTGTCATCGCGTTTAGATTATTGTAATGCCCTGTTTACCAGCTTGGACAAATCATCTCTTTCTCGCCTTCAAGGTATACAAAATGCAGCGGCCAGGCTACTAACACGCTCTATCAAGCGTGCTCACATTACTCCCATTTTATATTCTTTACATTGGCTCCCAATAGATTTTAGAATTCATTTTAAAATTCTTGTTTTAACATACAGAGCACTAAATGGCCAGGCCCCAGATTATTTATCCAAGCTTCTTATAAAATACACTGCTGCTCGTTGTCTTCGCTCACAGGCTCAGAGTTTGTTGGTTGTTCCCCGTACACGACTGAAGACGAAAGGGGACAGAGCCTTTCAGTCTGTGGCACTAAGGCTGTGGAACGGTTTACCACCACAACTACGTTTGGTTGACTCTGTGGAATCCTTTAAAAAGCAGTTAAAAACTTTTGTGTTTAAACCGGCCTTCTTGAATTGTTTTGAATTTGCATTGTTTATATTGTCTATATTATTACTTAATGTTTTCTTTATTTTAACCTTTGTGTACAGTGCTTTGTGACTGCCTGTCTACGAAAAGCGCTTAATAAATAGACCTTACTTACTTACTTACTTACTTATGTCTTCTTAAGACTCAACTATGTTATCTTAATGCTATAACATTTCCAGATGGAGTATACTACCTGACTACAGGTAATGGCATGCTGTACCAGACTTACTGTGACATGACCACAGCTGGAGGCGGATGGACGCTGGTGGCGAGCGTCCATGAGAACAGCATTTATGGGAGGTGCACTGTGGGTGATCGCTGGTCCAGCCAGCAGGGCAACAATGCTGACCTGCCGGATGGAGACGGGAACTGGTCCAACAGAAACACCTTTGGAACAGTAGAGAGCGCCACTTCTGATGACTTTAAGGTAAAATAACAAATAACCAGTGGTGAAAAGAGACATTAACACTACTTTATTTCGAGGTTGGTTAAGTAATTCCATATTTTGCTTTTTACTTTCTTTTAATTCATATTTTTTTATTTCACTGCATTTAACTAATCGTAATTAATTGCATAGTAAAGTTATACATAAAAAATGTGTGGTAAGATAATAAAATACATTAATTTGGTGTCTATAATCAGTTTCTAATCAGATTTTCCCAACCTGTTAGATGTTCTCTCTCTGTGTACTTCAAGAACAGTTTCCCATCTCAAATTTCTGTTTTCGGCATTATTCATTCGCTTATTACCCACCAGTGTACCGTTGTTTACAGCGCTGTCGGCCGCTGTCTTTTTTTTTTTTTTTTTTTTTTACTTAAATGTCCTCGGACAAGAAAGCCGTGATAAATGCACTGCCCAAGTGCCCCCTCTCCCCACTGCCTTTCAGCGGCAGGCAGCAGCAAACAGGTCGTCAGAGGAGGCCGAGATGATGATAAAGTTTAACATTGTCTAAAATATTGCCTGAGTGCCAAAGCACTTTAAGCACAAGCACAAGATTGTTAGTTAATCATTTACAAATCAATATTGTCTGCATGGACAGCAATTTACATCCCCAAAAAGTGAACATGTAAAACTGCGGTGTTAAGCGATGTGGTTGAAAAATTTGGGTTCGCCTAAGAAAAAAAGTTAGGCGCACCAGTGCAACCGTGGCAAAAAGTTAGTCTAGAGCCCTTTTGGTTTTTTTCTATTCTTAATTATAACATTTCAGTTTGTGTTTTATCATTGTTCTAGAGTCCTTGGATCCCTACTTTGATTACTTTGTTTCTCTAGAAGTGTTTTCCATGTCTGTTCCTCCCTCTGTCTCATCTTTCCTTTAGTGTCTGTTCCACTGTCACCACTATAAGTCTGTGTTTAGGATTTATATTTTATTTCTTGCTTGTTTTACTTCTAAAGTACACTTTCTTTCATGGATTTCGTTAGTTTTATTTCCTTGTCAGATCATTGGTTTATTTGCTCCTGTAGTGTTGTCTGTGTCTTTGGTCTGACCATGTTTTTTGTGATTCCCATACAATTTTGGAACCTGTTTTATAGACTTTGTTTTGTAATTTCATTTGATATTTTATAAATTTAAGATGACTAAATCTAAAGATGAAAAAAAGAGCAAATGGAACTATTTAAATCTATCTGTTGTAAAATAATTGTGGCAAAAGTTTTAATTAAAGTCATTAGTAGTGTCACAGTAGTGTGTCCACGTTCCCAGAATCCAGGTTACTATGATATAACAGCTGAGGACATGTCTGTGTGGCACATTCCAAACAACTTCCCGCTGGAATTCTGGAACCTGGAAGCTGCAGCCGTCCTCCGCTACCACACTGAAAACCGCTTCCTCAGACTGTATGGAGGAAATCTCTTTCAGCTCTTCAAGGTTTGATTTGATTTGATTTTATTGATTAGCATTCAAATATCTCAGTGAATACAGAATACAGAATAAAGATTACCACAAAGCAAGAAAGCATGAGACAAGGCTAATCAAAAGGTATTGGCTGAAGCATTTGCTTATTACGCCAACCCTTTTAACAAAAGATCTTTTTGCATGCAGCTCCTGTACACAGGGCTCGAAGCAAAGAATAAAACAAAGCAAAGCAAAAACAAACAAACAAACAAACAAAAAACTTTTCACCTTAGATAAGTAACTACATCAAAGCAAAACAATCAAGAGTTTCAGTATTATTATTTTTGCTCTTTTCATTCTTGATTTATATATTTTTCTAATACTCTGTTTTTAAACATGTTTTTAAACAAGGAAAATGAACTACACCTTTTTAAATCACTGTCATAACTATTCCACAGGTTAACTCCTCTAACAGAAACACATCTCTGCTTTATGTTTGTCCTTATCTTGTTTTTTTTAAAGAAATCTGTTCCCCTTAAGTCATATTGACTCTCTCTGACTTTAAACAGCTTCTGAGTACTGCGGCAAAGCAAGTTATTTTGTGCTTTATACATTATCTGTGCCATCTTATATTCAACTAAATCTTAAAATTTCAGGGTATTCAGATTAATAAACAAAATGTTAGTTGGTTCTATATAGTTTGATTGATTTATAATTCTTATAGCTCTTTTTTGTAACTTGAAAATAGGAAGAGTATTTGTTTTATATGCATTACCCCATATCTCCAGACAATAAGTCATATATGGAAGCAACAGAGAACAATAAAGTGTGTATAATGATTTTTTGTTCAGGACATGCTTTGTTTTGTAGAGAATAGCAATGGTTTTTGACATTTTTGTTGTCACATGGTTTATATGAGACTTCCAACTCAGCTTATCATCAATTATCACTCCAAGAAATTTATTTTCATACACTCTTTCAATTTCAATTCCATTAACCCTGATTTTAGATACATTTTTCATTTGTCTAGTGCCAAAAATAATCAATTTTGTTTTCTTTATATTTAATGATAACTTATTTACATCAAACCAGTTTTTTAATATATTTAACTCCTTTTCCGCTGTAGTCAGAAGCTGTTCTAGGTCTTTACCTGAGCAATACAGAGTGGTATCATCAGCAAACAATACACATTTTAACAGTTTGGAAACACTACATATGTCATTTATATATAATATGAATAATTTAGGGCCCAGCACAGAGCCCTGAGGAACACCACAAGTTACCTTCAACTGATTAGATTTTACATTATTGATTTCGACATATTGATATCTGTCATCCAGGTAACTTTTCATCCACTTATATGCTATCCCTCTTATGCCATATCTCTCTAGTTTATTCATTAATATAGAATGATCAATTGTATCAAACGCCTTTTGTAAGTCTATAAAAACACCAACAGTATATTCCTTATTATCTATAGCATTAGATATCCCTTCTACAAGTTCCATCACTGCCATCGAAGTGGACCTTTTCACTCTAAAGCCATATTGGTTAACACTTAGGAGATTATGCTTCTCTATATATTTATCAAGTCTATTAACAAATAACTTTTCTAAAATTTTTGAGAACTGTGGGAGTAGTGATATTGGCCTGTAATTGGTAAACTGACATCTCTCTCCGTTTTTATGGATTGGAATAACTTTTGCTATTTTCATTTGTGAGGGAAACACACCAGTTCGAAAGGACAGATTACATATGTATGCGAAAGGTTGCACTATATATTCTATAATACTTTTAACTAATATCATGTCAATACCAAAACAGTCGGTGGACTTTTTATTTTTAAATGTCTTCACAATGTTAATTATTTCTCTATGAGTTGCAGCACCAATAAACATGGAGGACACATTCTGAGTAATATGTTTATTTAGGTCGTTATTATTTCTTGACTCTGGAAGAAAAGGAAAAGGTAATTTAGCTGTGCAGAAACCAAACTTATAACCAGGGTAAAAGGTCACAAACCGCTAGGTATCAATTACCTGGCAGCTAGTATCCATCATTAACAAGGTGGTACTACTGGATGGGTGATACTTTGTACAAATGATTGTTAATCTCTTTCTTTGGGTGGTCTGTGCATGGGAAAAGGAAACTGAAAAATAAATGTCTTTGTTTGCATTTCTTTCTCTTTCTGTAACACTTGAAGACTCACACAAAGAAAGAATATTTCACTTATGACGTCTTTCTGTCAAAATGTCCTGTTCAATTAAATTGATAGTGTTAAATTTAAATAAATCGGTAAGAAGTTACCTCGCCAAAACAGAGATGCTGCACTCCTTCACTCCCTTCGGACACTATTTTTTCAGGTTTGGTCATTTTTCTCTGTGGTCTTCTCTTTTTGTCTGTAGCTGTTCCACAGAAGCCAGAAAATCATATTCACACAGCTACACATGTTGATTTTAAAAATGTATTTTCAAAAGCATTACATTTGTTTGCATTTCAGTCAGAAACTATTTACAGATATACAAATAATCCAGCACTCAGCCACTTCTAACCAGTTAGAGCTGAGACCTTTTTAGTATAAAATAAAACAGTGGTTAAAAATGTTGTTAACTACACAAACAAACCAGCAGATCTACGCGTGATAAGACTGTGTAATCTTTTCAGCAATATCCAGTGAGATACAATGTTGGGTCATGCGGTGACAGAGGGCCAGCTATTCGCATCGTATATGACCACGGGGATGAGGAGTCCACCAGAATGTTGTATGGACCCAATTCAAGAAGTAAGAAGATCATGTATGAAGAAAATAATGGTAATAGAGAGGTTTTTTAACCATTAGCCATAATGGCTGATAGGGTATAGTTGTCACCCCAGTGGTTGGTCGGGGAGGACACTTAAGCTTGTGAATGTCACGTGAGAATGAGGAAATGTAGGAGCTTAACAATACGATGCAGGATTTTGAAACTGATACCATTAGGTGTGTCTGCTAGAAGGCTGCACTGCTAGAAGGGGTAGCACTGGTGCGCACCAATATGTTTTGTTTTTACCGTCACTGGGTAATGTAAATTATAGATCTGGATTAGCATTAAATGTTTGCTTATTTTTTGTGTAAATTGCAACACAGTGTTAAGACTCAAATAATTTTTTTTCAATTTCATAATTTGGTGTTTAAATATATTTGGTTTCATGTTTTCTGTTTGAAAGATGAGTTTGAACCAGGCTTCATCACATTTAGAGCTATAAACCGTGAACGTGCGGCCATGGCTATCTGCTCTGGTGTCAAGCCAACTGTTGGTTACAACACTGAACATGTGAGTAATCAATCATCACACATCTGCTGGCAATGAGTCATCACAACAAATGGTATCAACTGACAATATTTGTGTGTATCTGTGTGTGTGTGTTTGCAGTACTGTATAGGAGGAGGAGGATATTTCCTCCCTGACCAGTGTGGGGACTTCCCATCATTTGACTACGACAGACTGGGCAGGGAGCAAGGCTGGAGCGCCTCCAGAGAGATGTCCGAGGCTGCTGTCTTACTGTTTTACCGCTGAGAGGATTTGTGTACATGTAGCCTCTGACTAAAGTCTGTTCAGCAGTCCCAGCTGTAACCAGATCAGGGAAGACTACAGATTATTATTTTTTATACAAGTATTAATCACATAGTTTCTATATATAAAAAAATGGTAATTGAGAGATTATTAAGAGTCATTTGTAATTAAGGCACATACCAGCAGTAATGAACTGTGTATTTAAATAAAATGATTAAAAGATGAGCTCTCTGAAATTATTTTGGGTACTTGTTTTTAATAGTCAGTAGACATGAAATGCGGGAGACAAATATAAATATGAACGGACAATATTGGCAGTTTATTTGTTACCAATAAACCAGTTATTATACCAATAACATCAGTTTGGAGATCACCTATACACAATATTGCCAAAAGTATTTGCTCGTCTGCCTTCACAAGGAGATAAACTTGAGTAACATCCCATTCACCGCTCTAGTTCATCCCAAAGGTGCTCTGTTGTGTTAAGGTCAGGACTCTGTGCAGGCCAGTTTAGTTCTTCACCACACCAGACTCGCTCATCCATGTATTTATGGATATAAATACATGGATGAGCATGACTGCACTGGTTTGCAGTCATGTTGGAACAGGAAGGGGCCATCCCCAAACCCACAAAGTTGGGAACATGAAATTCTCCAAAATGTCTTGGGATGTTGAAGCATCAAGACTTCCTCTCACTGGAACTAAGGTGCTGAGCCCAGCTCCTGAGGAACAACCCTGCACTATAATCCCTCTACACCAAACTTAACACTCGACACAGTATAATCAGAAAAGTACCGTTCTTCTGGCAATCACGAAACCCAGACTTGGTCATCAGATTGCCAGACTGAGTGTGATTTGTTATTTCACGAAACATGCCTTCACTGCACTGCACTTTAGAGCAGTATGTAGCGATGGGCTCTGAAGAAAGTTGTTGATCTCTGTGCACTATGCGTGACCATTTTGTGGCTGAGCTGCTGTCGTTCCCAATCGTTTCCACTTTGTTTTAATACCACTAACCACTCACTGTACAATATTTAGTAGTGAACTCCTCAGAGTGACCTATTCTTTCACAAATGTTTGTAGCGGCAGTCTTCATGCCTATGTGATTGATTTTTATACACCTGTGGCCACCGAAGTGATTGGAACACATGAATTCAATGATTTGAATGGCTGAGTGAATAATTTTGACAATATAATGAACCTGAAAGAGACAATGGATGCTTTGACTGTGGGCAGAATACAGCTATGAATTTCAGACAGATATTAGAAATACCAAAAAGTTGCGTTTCTGTGTAAATATTTCATTTACAAAAGAACCCAGAAAACAAATAAACTTTTTAACCTGAAAAAACAGTCCTGGACCTTTTTTTCCCCTCGATTTTTTGTTTGATGCACCAAATGTTTTCAGCTTGTGAAAGATCTGGACTGCAGATAGAAATTTCAGCACCTTAAAAAAGGCACTCAAAGTACTTAAATAAATTAACTAATGTAAACAGTCCTACTAATGCAAATAGCTTAAGTTCACCTAATATTGTCTCCCATTTTAAGTTATTGAGTTATTTTAACTTATTATTTTTGATAAACTTCAACTACACTATTTTGCATCTCAAGGACCTGCTACTTTGAAAATATAATTTAATTTTACTACTGTGTTTATTAGTTTTGATCCCTGGGGTCAATTTGACCCAAAACATAAAAAGCTTACTGCATCTTATATCAGTTGCACGGAAGTAGCTGCAAGTAATCTGGGTGCTACAGCTTTAAGCAGCTGTGCGCGCTCCAGCGGGCTAGCAGACGATCACTTTTTGGCACAACACCTGTAGCTAGGGGGCAAACAATCGTGTGAGTGCTGATGTTTGACTGAGGAAGAATAAAGTAGTCGTGGTAAGTCAATCACATGACCACTTAAAGACAAAGCAACAAGGTGACATATACCAGTTTATAAATTGTGTTGATAGGCCACGTAAAACCAGAGTCATGATAAACAATATATACGCGGCGTTTTTTCCTCAATAGCTTCGTCACGTTTACTGTCTGAGAATAGCACTAGCAAGCACTCTCTGCTTATGACCAAAAAATAAAAACAAAACAAAAAACTGCCCTTTCTTGTTGGTGGAAAAATGCACCATGTCGACCAATGAAAAAATCATATGGCAACATGACATTTGGTTGTTTAGGAAGAGGGGAAAGTTTTAGGAGTGACGAGAGAGAGAGAGAAAGACAGACAGCAGAAAAAGAGAGAGAGAGCAAGTTTTGAGATGTGAGATTTGTGACGTTTAGCGTGTTTGGAGTGTGTAGTTAATGTGTTGTCTTGTGTAGTTAGTGTGTAGTGTTGTGGATAGTTTTGTGTTGTGTGTCAGAACAATGATGCTACTGCTCTCTACAGGTAGAGAACAGGAGTGATACACCTGCTGCTTTCAGACCTGTAGGTATCAGGCTGTGATGTTCTCCTTTATAGTGGACAGACATTTTTGGAGTGGCACAAATAATTTGTGTGGCATCTTATTGAATGCAGAACAGCTGATTGTTATGTAAATAGTTTGAAATGTTTATACAAAAGGGTAAAAGGTAAATGGCTGCAAATAACTTTGTTATTTGCAAAACTTGTGCATATAATTTTAATATTGACAATTTATATTTGTATTTAAAGTTATAAAATATGATTCATTAATTTTTGTGGTTGTTACAGTAAAAAATATAACTTTTTCTACTCGGATTTTATGTTTTTTGTCTGATTTTAGATCAGTTGTGTTAATACAGTATTATGTCAAAATGAAAACATGACTGTAAATTCAGACACGTGAGGTTGTATGAAAAGAATGATACCAAACAAGGCAAAGTAAATAGTTTTTAAAGGTGAAATATAGAGGAAACATCAAAAGTAGTTAAAAATGGCCAATTATACCCTGGACCCCAGAGGGTTAAACATTTTATTTTAAAGTAACGCAATAGTTACTTTTCCAGTAATTAATTAATTTTAGAATCTTGTAACTCAGTTACTAACTCAGTTACTTTTTTGAAGAAGTAACTAGTAACTATAATTAATTACTTTTTCAAAGTAACTTGCCCAACACTGGACTCTTCACAATAAAACAGGAAACATAATAGAACGTAGACATGACGACACGAGCTTGACAATGTGGAAACAGACATGAAACACATGACAGACAGGGGAACAAAAGAGAGATGAAAAGTACTGACATAGCTAAAAGTACAACATAGAGGACAAGACAGACTTACACCAAAGACAGAAAAAGACTCATAAACACAGAGACATGGATTAACCTAAACTAGAATAAAAACCAACTAAACTCTAACTAAATAATAAAACAAGAACTTTACATTATTTTAATATAACATAAGAAATCAAAAATATAATATAAACTGAAAATGCTGGGTCCCCTGATAGATAGCTGACAGTTAATAAGCTAGCAGCTAATAAGCTAACAGCCACTTCACTAAGTTAGCTGAGTTCACTGCGGTAGCTGAGACAGACTGCAAAGTTTTTAAGCTTTAGTCAGTGTGTTATTCTGAGGTTGTTTTTTTCTTCTTCTTTTGATACAATGTTCTATTATATACAGAAATTATGACAAAATCTTTAAAATTTGGTTTCATGTAGTTAGCGAAGATTTCAGAACTGATGAAAAAGGCAAGGAGTAATTGTTGGGTAAGTGACATGAGCTGGGAAAAGCAAAGAGAAGGTAACTTCTCTTGGCTGGCTGAATTTTTTAAGAGGAATATGTTGCTGCACACCAGCCTTTTGAAAATCAGAATTCTCGTTTCAGTCTCTTTCAAAAATGTCTAATTACCAGAAACCAAATGTGCTGGCTACTTAACTCACCTTGATGAGCAACATAGGTTCTTGTTCTGACCAAAGCAAAGATACTGGCTGGTCAACACTTGGTATCCCTTACACTTGTAGGAAAAAAGATCACTGTATAGAGATGAGCCATGACTACGACTTAATTATAGTTTAATTAATTTTGAACTGATTAAGTACTTTTGCTGTCATCAGAACTGCTGATGTCTTTCTTGGTAATTTTTGAAGTGATCTATGCACTACTTGTACTACTACAATTATTAGCAAGGGCCTGAATAACAGTGTATTCATTCAGAGTACAGTAGGCTGGAAGCTGGTAAAGTGTTCCCCAACTTAGAGACTCAAGAGTCTGGATCACTGTATCAAAGCACAGTATCTTATTTTATTTTTTGTTGCAATACCTGGACTACAAGACATGTCTGATAGTCATTTTTTGAAATTGAATGTTAACCATGCAGGTATTGAAAAATAAAAGAACCAGAACAGTGGTATATGTATATTAGTTTTGCATAACTGAAAAAGTGACTCTGTTGTACACATTTTTTTAATCAATCTTATTTATTTATTTATTTATCTTTTTTGTATTTTCTTCATTACCAAGGGCACCACTGTAATTTTTGTTATCTTCTAGCAACATAATATATAAATAAAAAAAATAAAATAATAATATAAATAAATCTTAAATCTTGGATCTCATTCCTTTCTTCTCATGTAAGGCATGAATGGAAACTTTCATTTAACTATTAAATACTTTACTTTTATTTTAGTCAAAAGGTACATGTCAAATGTAACCAAAATTTAGGGAATTATGATAAACTTCAATTTTTAAGTTCATCAACTCAAAAAAATCTTAATGCAGTCGGTTGCCTTCATTTTTTTAGGTTCTGCCAACTTCTTTGGGTTTACAGTGTTGTAAAGTAAGGAAGGAAAAGGAAGGACGCTAAGGAAAAGAGATGAATTATATAATTAATTATATATAATTATATAATCATTAATTATATATAATTAATAATCATTCTCCTTGGTGTGTCTTAGTGTGACAGAAAGGCAAAGCTGAGAAGTATGAGGTAAATATTGTGTTTAATAAACAAACATCAGTCAGGGAACTGACACTAGTCTGGGGATGGAGACGGGGAAATATAAAGTATGATGCACACGTGTAGTGTGTTAGTTAAACTATCTTGTAAATATGTCTTTAATACAAAAAAGATTAATGTTTAACAATACAGGAGAGGGTGTGTGTATGTGTGTGTGTTGTTCAGGAGTTGTAGAAAATACCATGTTTGAGCAATGCTCAAAAACGACTTCCTCTTGACCTAATTTTAAACTCAAAGTTTCCTCTTACTGTCATGTGAGCCAAGCTTTCTCTTCATATTCTTCTGTCATGTGAATAAGTCTTATTCCTACTGCAGAATTCATGAGAGAATTTAAATAGTGGAGAAACAATCTGGAAATTGATTCAGGTAACAGCTCGGATTTAATTGTCAGTCACTGGAAAAAAGTTTTTAAGAGCATTGTCAGCTTCACTGACTGTGAGTATCTTTCTTTGTTGCTTTTATAAACATATAGAGCAATTCTCTATTAATCACATTGAACCTCATTGTCCTGCTGTGAATTTTCATGTAAAATCTATTCAGGGAAAAAAACACGGGTTTTAAACTAATTTCTGTTTTTAAAAAATACATGTAGTTTATTGTGTCAGATTGTCAGTCTGTCCAGAGTGTACCCCACTTCACGCCCTATAGTACCTGGTGATAATGGTAAAAGAACATTTAGTTTATTTTCTTTCTTTTTTTTTATTCATGATCACTGGAGGCACTTGAAATTTTCATGATTTGAATTTAAGTTGATTTGAACATAATTTTTATGCTTATATATTCAAGGCTTATATATCAAGGTCCAAGCAAGCAAAAAAAAAAAGAAAAAAAAAAGGAACTTATTCAGGTCAGTTGCACAAGTCCAAAAAATCCACAATAGGACACAAGCTGAGGAAAACTAAAAATTCCAAGAACACAAAAGGCAGCATAGACGAGGAGAGGAAAGACTTTGGTGATGAAAACAGGAAAGACAGGGCTCTAAATATTCACACAGAAGGCCAGTCAGAGAAAGTAGGTACACATGGGCCAAACTAGACCCAGGCAATAAAAACTATCAGACATGGGAGGAAGTAAAACTACACATAAGACTCCAGAGGATCATAAAGCAGGACATGAATAATAAGAACCAAAGAAGCGAAAACATAAACAATAACTAGCACTAAAATACAACAAAAAAACTTGGTTATTCTTGACCAAGAATTATTAATTTCCTTTCTTCTTTCTTAAGAACTGAGCTTCATAATCTTCAAGACCTATTCAAACAAACATAACAAAGGTGAATAAAACAAGCACACACATTATTACTATTTTTTTTTTTAAATTAGGTTTCTTGAGATGGAGATGAATTAACTAAATATTCTGCTTGTTACAGCTACTGAAAAACTCTTTTATTTATTTAGTTCATTTAGTCATTTCACTTTTTGCTGCCATGCAGAAATATTTTAAAAAATAATTGATCTTGAAGTTTTGACTTAAGTTCAGCAGAAAATTCAAGTTATTTTCTCAGACATTTGAGCTAGTGAGTTCAAATTTTGAGATGCAGAGCGTAACAAATTTATTAGACCGTCTATCGTTAACTAGAAGAACACACAAATATTTAAAAAATGCCTTAAATTTGTTAAAAACTAAAAATTATGTTTTTATTTATCAGACAAATTCCTGTTGAATTCATGTTTAATACCCAAATTTGAGAACACTAGACTTCTCTGAGATGTTAGAAATTAAACATAAACATTCAAGCTAAAAAAAATGTTACTGTTCAGGAAAGAAAGTAAATATTTCTACATATTTGTCATATGTGTCATCTTAATCAAAAAAATAATACTGACTTTTGAGATAATAACCTGAAATTTTGACATATGGATGCCTTTTTTTTGCAGAGGTGGAAACAAGCTTCCATACTTTGATGTGTTGTGTCAGATAACATTTATCATCAAGCACCTAATATGTATTTTTTTTTACCCACAGAGATGTTACGTCACATAATTTTGCTTTTTGTGAGTCTGGTGTTTTTGGAACAAGTATCCTTTGCAGATTTTACTTCTTCACAAATAGGTAATATGAAAAAGCACACATACACGTAGCGACAAGAAAATACACCATCTGACACTTATCACCTATCAGGACATAATAAAAATAATCGATCCTTAGCAGGTCTTAAAATGAGGTAAATACAACCTCAGATGAACAACAACTCAAAACATCTTACACCATGTCACTTTTTTCCATGTGGGAAAAAAGATGTTGTGCGCTTTTCACTGCTCAGCTTTCCAGTCGCCTTCTTGGCTCAGCACCACACACGGCTCTCTCCCTGGTCCCGGCAACATCCTCAAAAGGGGAGACATGATCAGATGATGGAGGTCAGGTATGTGAGTCAGCCTCCACTGACACCACACCCCAAACCCACTGCTCCACCCCTCCCCTGCAGCTGAGCCACAAGCCACACTCCGCCGCAGACATGTTATAATATGTGTTGTTGTTCATCTGAAGTAGTATGAACCTAATTTAAAGGACCAAATTGTTTTCTATTATATTTTTCACACAACTCCAAATCTCCAGATTGCTTTACATGTGTACTTTCTCACATTTTCTTGACTTTGTTTTTAGCAAAATGCACAGAAACCACACGTGAGGAAGAAGACTTTGAACAGCTGAAGAAACTGAAGAACAGATTCACTTATATTGCAAGAAGCTGTAAAGAGATCAAGGACCGATATGGCGAATATGAAGGTGAGGACAATACAATCACACAAATCACAAGTCATAATTATTTAACGGGCAACATTCATGAATTCAGGATATTTCTACCCTCTTAAAATTAAGCTATGTGTTCTTAATACTTTGTTTCCAGATGGGGAGTACTACCTCACCACAGCTAACGGCATGCTGTACCAGACTTACTGTGATATGACTACTGCGGGAGGCGGATGGACGCTGGTGGCGAGCGTCCATGAGAACAGTATTTATGGAAGGTGCACAGCCGGCGATCGCTGGTCCAGCCAGCAGGGCAACAATGCTGACCTGCCGGATGGAGATGGAAACTGGTCCAACAGAAACACCTTTGGAGCAGTAGAGAGCGCCACTTCTGATGACTTTAAGGTAAAATCAGCCGTGGTGGTAAAAACAGTGCTGGAAAGTAACATTAACTGAAGCACTTTACTTAATTTACTTAAAACTGATTGTCAGATCATAAAATGCAACACACTGCAGTGGTTAGTTTGTTGGAAACTCATCAGTTTCTTGCCAGATGAATTGTTTAGACAGAAATGCTCACAGGATACAACAAGAAGAAGCAACAATTAAATTCCTTGATTTATCGTCTGATTGTGTATCTTAACCATGATGTAAATAACAGTATTAAACACCAATTAATATCATAGATAAAATATTTACCATAGGAAAAAAAATACACTTTAGTGTCAAACACTTTTGATATTAAGATATATTTAGCTGGTTATAAGCTACAGTTCCAGCTTATGTCACTGAATTGATTAGGTGCAGGTGGGCGTGGGATGTCACAAAAATTTTATTTCAAAAGCAAAATGAAGCAATTTATGATGCAAAATAAGTTAACTGGGCCAGATGTGTTCATTTGAGTCATAACTATGTGTGTACCCTTACACAGAATCCAGGTTACTATGATATAACAGCTGAGGACATGTCTGTGTGGCACATTCCCAACAATTTGCCGCTGGAGCACTGGAACCAAGCAGCCGCAGCCATCCTCCGCTACCACACTGAAAACCAGTTCCTCACATTGTATGGAGGGAACCTCTTTCAGCTGTTCAAGGTAATTAAAGCTCTGAAGAATTTATTAATTTGTAAATTTCAAAAACATAAATGATCAAGAGGAAAAGCTTCTGAAAATTGATCCAGTAGTTTATATTCTGTAGCAAATCAGCCGTTTCCCAAGCGGCACTGGAACGTTTTAAAGTTTCAAAAATTCCTGTGAAAAGATCGTTAGTTGTCTGCTACATCAATGGTATACTTGTCCCGAGAAATAAAGGCTGTTTCATGCAGGAAAATTGTGAACTGAACTTTGAAAATATCATAGATATGTGTCTACTACTTCCTCCAAAGAACAATGCAAACTGGTTCTAACCAGAAAAGAAAGAGAGGTGAGAGACCCCGAAGCACAACTGAGCAAGAGGATGACTCACCGGTCACTTTATTAGACATACTTAGTTGATACCAACTTGGATCCCCTTTGCCTTCAGAACTGCCTCAATTCCTTGTGGCCAAAGTGCGCCAAGAAAATATTACATCACCTTTGCATCACAACCAGGCTTAATTGTTGATACAAGACAGGATGGAGTCACGCTGTCATGTTGTTTATGCCAAATTCTAATCCTGCCATCCACTTCAAAATGTTCTTGGAAAACGTTTTTTTTACTACAGAATATAAACCATTGGATCAATTTTCAGAGGCTTTACTCTTTACGTTTATACACATATGTGTGTGTTTCTGTGTGTGTGTGTGTGTGTGTGTGTGTCCATACATACACACTCATGACAAAACCCCGCCACACTGTTGCAGCAATATCCGGTGAGATACAAAGTTGGAACGTGCAGTGACAGAGGGCCAGCTATTCCCATTGTGTATGACCACGGAGACGCAGAGTCCACCAAAAAGTTGTATGGACCCAATCCAAGAAGTAAGAAGCTCATTTAATCAGATTGAAAATGATATTTTGGACCATTAGAAGACAATGTTACCATCAATCTTGATCACTGTTTGCATCAATAAATGTGTAATGAGTCTTTTACCTATTTTACACATAAAATAGTTGTTTAAACTTGCAAGACAAAATGAACAACAGAGTTTTTAAGAATTTATGAACGTACTCTATTAATTAAACCAGTTGTCATATGAATGTTTATTTAATTATTTAATTTGTTTGTTCGTTTGAATGAAAGGGGAGTTTGAACCAGGCTTCATCACTTTCAGAGCAATAAACTGGGAATCTGCGGCCATGGCTATCTGCTCTGGTGTCAAACCAACTGTCGGTTGCAACACTGAACATGTGAGTAATCAGTCGTCACACATCTGCCTATATTGTGTCAGTACACATGGTGTAAAAACCCTGTTTTTAGTATTGTATAGGAGGAGGAGGATATTTCAACCCTGAGGAGCAGT
>NW_027052058.1:0-13386 GCF_036321145.2 Pelmatolapia mariae | reverse complement strand
AAACAGTGCTTTTGTTCTACATTTTATCCTTTATCTAACTTTTATCAGCAGCTCTTGCTATGTGGAGTTTGTTCTCCTTGTGTCATGTTCCCTGTGTCCGTGGGTTCTTTCCTAAGGATACTCTGACACATGAACAGGAGTAGCCTGATCCACAACCTTTTAATTGGTAGACCTATGGCTGCCATTGGAGGGGCTGGAACAGAGTGGTGAAGATAAAAATATATCAGCTGTCAAATGTGGTCATTTTACCATAATCAACATTTGGGTGCACTCTATAAAAGCAGGTACTCACCAGAAAACTACAAAATAGAATAAATGACCTGGTGCTCTGAGGAACCATTAATTTTCAGTAGCAAATAATTTGCATAATGACCCCTTCTTGCAACTCAGTTTCACAGCAAAAAGTTTAATAGATATGCTGGTGTCCATTTCACGCGTTGGTTGCAGTAAAATGGACATGCATGCAAAAGTTTCAGTAAATTGCAGTAAGATGCATTTCCAGTAGATGTTTCTTTTCAAGCCAAAATTAAAGTAATCGCAGGAAAGTGTTTAAACAGACATTATTAACACATTTATATGTGAATACATATTACATACATTTACATGTAAATAAATATGAGCTTTGCCAAAGTGTGAAACTGACACCGTGGTCTGGCATGTCTATTATACACTTTGAAATCAGGTTGCTTTATGACTATATGGCAAATCAGGGTTGTTATTCAGCATGTAGACTTACATTTTTCTTTGTTAATGCTTAAGAAAAGAACACATGAACGAAGAATTTAAATGTACTTTTACTTATTTTACCTTTTAAGATGAAAAAACTACATTATGGTTAAGATTGGTTTTTTCCTCACCAATGTAACCCTTCTGTTAGTTGAGGCTTGGTCCTTTTGATGTCACATCCGCTGTCTGAAACCAAACTACTGTATACAGTCTGAAAAAAAGGAGCAAGTTCTAAGACTTAGAGAATTTCACATATCAGACAGAGGAAGCAGTTTCAATGGCAGTCTATATTTACTGATAACTGCAAACAGAATCATAAATGCAAGAATACTTTTGTGTACTGAGACTCAAACTGAATTTCCAGTTGTTGTTTGACTCTGATGCATCAAAAACAAAAACAAAAACAAAAACCAAAATGAATGAGCTAAACGAACAAAGAAATTTTAGATTTAAAAGACCAAACTATGAAAGGTTTGAGAAGTACACAGGGTTAAAACGGTGGATGCATTTAAGGATTACAATAAGCATAGAAATATAAGATAAGATAAGATAAGATAAGACAAGATAAGGTAAGATAAGATGACTTTTATTAGTCCCACAGGTGGGAAATTTGTATAATGAGCAATAAAGCAGTAAACCTCTACTCTCACTGCACTTACAACCAGAAATGGGGAGTAATGTGTTACTGTAATCCGATTACTTTTTTCAAGTAATGAGTAATGTAAGGGATTACTATTGCTATTTTTTTTTGGTTCTGCCTGTCTCGTTTGGTACTTTAGCAATCAGAATTGTTGTCTGAAGGCCAGGAAAGATGCCCAACGGATTTATTTTTTCAAGTGGAGAAAATATGGCAATGCCATATTGGTCCACTTAATTGATCTATATTATTATTGTTTATTTATTTAGTTTATTTTATTTTAAGTTATTACAAAATGGGACAGACAATCAGACAGAAAGGGAGAAAGAAAAACAGAGGGAAAGGGGGGATACTAAGAGATAACACTGAGAAAATCAGTTGGATCGCTGTTAAAAAAAGAAAAAGAAAACAACAACAAGAGAACAACACAGACATCAAAGCAACAACCTAGATATGTGTAAGTAACAGTAAATACTAAATATTGAATGTTATTGAGCAGCACGCAAGACCGAAAGCGCACAATATGCTTTAAGGTAGCAGCCAAGGAAGATATAGTTTGTGTCTGTGAGCACCTGTGTGTACACCTGTGTGCTTGAGCGCGCTTGAGTTCAAAAGGTTTATGCACGTAACGATCTGCTAGAGGGTGTGGGGAGCCATAGCCCTGCCCCCCAGAGCATGAAGCAGACATTGAGGAGACCCAGGCCCGGACATCCAGAGGCCCCCCAGAGTGCGAAAGCCCAAGGAGGACCAGCGGAGAGGCAACCGCGCCACCTTCCTTGAAAGATTTGAGAAGAGCTACAGAAGTGGGGGTCACCCAGCAGCCAAGGTGCAGAAGCCACAGGGGGCTGCGGGGACAAGCCCACAGGCCCAGCCAGTTGCGCCAGAGAGGACTGAGCCCTGGTCCCAGAGGTCCGAGGGCACCCCACCCCCCAGAAGGGGCCCGACCCAGCCATGGGCGCCAGGCCCCGCCAAGCAGCCGCTGGGAGTGAGCCGGATACATACCTGAGCACCCAGCTCCATACACCGAGAACCACCAACGCACCGACGGCTGAGGGCATCAGCCACTGGCAGGGAGTGTGGTGGTTGTAGACCTGGCCGCCACACCTGAGGGGGGCTGAGATGTTCCCAGAGAGGCGGAAGTCCCTTAAGCATGCTGTGTTACTGCGTTACTAAACCGTGATTTTTTTGTGAGAGTGTCTCATGACAATGATGTGCGTGCGACGTCCGTGGCAGCAACAGACCTATGTAGCTCAACAACGGATAATATGGAGTGTGTGAGAGAGTACAACCATGTAGTGTTAAAAGCATGGAACTACTGACATTCCTTCAAGTTTTACTCCGTAAAAAGTGACAAAAACATTAGTGTCCCTACTGTGGGAAGAAAACTTCTTACCACAGTGAAAAAGTAAACTTCAAATCTGAGCAAGCACCTGGCAAGCCGCCACAGGAATGTGAAATTCACAGAGAAACCCCTGGATCCCCCCACTGAGATGACCACTGCAGCACCGGGCAACTCCCCAACTGCTCTACTCCTGTTAAACAGGTGAAAAATAGATTTAAGAGAGACAGGACTTAGTGCTGCTGCTTAGTGCTTTAGCTTTTGCTGTGTTTTGCTTTTATCTATTTGAAACAGTGAGTGTAAACACAAAAAATATTTTATTTTATATGCTGGAATATGCAGAAAATAGGTTTAAGAGATTGTAGAGAGAGGCATGGCATGGCAAACGTTTATGGAAGATGCAGTTGTGGTAAATAGTTTGCATCCACTCGTCATGAGCATGAATCATAATTTTGGTCTTTCAGTGGATGTAAACTTCTGAACCATAGCTATACTGTAGATGTTTATGTAATCCAGCATCAGATTCAGGTGCTGCACTCTCCCAATGACATTTGTAACAATACCCTAACAATTTGGATTATAAATCTAATATATAAAAGTTGCAACTGTTGAATGCTTTTGGTGCATGATTAAAAAACAGATCAACTCAAAACTGAAAGATATCTCACAGCAATTTTACAACATCAGACAGGGGACACAGTTTATAACAGTAATCTAAGCTTCATCTTATAAACAGGATGCCAGACGGAAGAACATTTCAGCACATGTCGCCAAGACAGACACACAAGACTGATGCTCAAACTGAATGTAAGTTGATAGGTAATGACTATATAAATCACAGTATATTGCATTAACAGCCCACAATAGCATCTGGTGTCATTTTCAAAGGTTTAAGTCATGTCATTTGTTATAATAATATGTTTTTCATTATATTTTGAGCTATGTTAACATGTGGGCTTGCACTAGAGAATGTGACTCCATCTCAAACTGGGCAGCTCTACGTATTTCTTTGGTACACTCAAACCAGGGACAGTGGCAGTGACAGAGTTTTTTCCTGCATTATGGATTCTGAAATGGGCTGCCAATTCATTCCTGATTGTTACTTTTTCACCAATATGTTGACTGCTCACAGCAGATAAAAATGTCCTGGTGCTCTTGATGAGCAGTCTGCCACTGGTTTACTCATATTATCTGAGAATCCTGTTAAAAATACAAGCACTAAGATATGTGAGGTGAACAATGTAGCCTTTAATAATTTCAAATAAGGAATTTTAATCTTTCACCATGAAGCTGAAAGAATCAAAGTCATCTTGATACAGAGAACTTTTAATGTTCTCTAGTACTTTTGACCTTTCTTGCTGGAAGGACTGGAGTGAAATGAGTGTCAGCTATCAGTTCTTGTTGATCTGTTATCATATATATGGATCTGTGTACTAAATGTCTCATTAACTACATATCTTTTTTTTTTGCAGTGTTCCTGCAATGTTTGCTGATATGCTTTTTGAAGCCATGTGCACCCCTTATTGCAGCCTACACCGATTGCATGTCATCAGGTTTGCCTTCAAAATACCGAACAGTAAACAATAAATAAATTAAGGAACAACTTCAATCTATATAAAACTGAATTAATTAAATTAAATATGAGCACCGTATAAGAACATCAAAACTGCATGTGCATGCAAGCAAGAGTCAGCCACAAATCTCATTCTAATGAACAAAACATTTTAATTTCCTATTAGATATGTTGGTAGATCCTACAGCTTTGTAGGATGTTTTTGGAAGTCTGGAAGTCTTGTATGCCACTGGTTGAATACAGCAGAGATGTAAAGAAGAAAAGAAGCCACAAAACAAATATGTATAAATATATACTTATAAAGCTGATTTAGCATAGTCGGCAGTTGGGTACATTATTAAAAAAACAAACAAACAAACAGATTCTGACCAGAAATCTGCAAAAGTAAAATGAGTTGATGTACTTTGGCTAGAAGTGAACCTAGGTTTCTACATTTGGCCTTGTGGCATGTGGTCACCTGCTCAACCACTGAGATAAACCAACGCCCATGCAATACTAGTTTTGAGCAGAAAATCATATGTCTAGTGAGATCTTTGTGGCTGTAAAGCGAGCCATAAACGTTGAGCAACGTTGAGTAGAGAAGACTAGAGAGTGGAGCATGTAATAAATTGCAGTTTCACAAGTCAGCGGAATAAGTGATAGTAATCTATGCTTCCTGATAACTGCAAAAAAAAAAAAAAAGATTACAGAAGAACATTTCAATATGTGTAACTAAGACAGAAAAATATGCAAGACTGAGAAAAAAAGTGAACTTCAACTGACTCATTAACAGGAAAAAACAAACAAACCCAAAAACTGCGGGAACTTGGATTTAAAAATTGCTTTTCTTTTTCTGTCTATGAATTGTGTTTTCTTCTGATTTCTTGAAGTATTCCATAATATGATTTCCACAACAGAATTATGCCTGCTCTTAATGCTTTGCCACCCGAGATCACAGTTGGTCACTATTGATTTTCAGCTTTGTCCTTTTCACACAGCTTTTCATGTAATCGTTGATATTTTTGGAAATTGGGGGTTGTATAGATGCCGTTATACAGTACACTCCCATTTAAATACTTAATGATAGAGCTGTAATTTTGGTAAGTCTGTTAATGCAGAGAATCTGCACTTTTACCTTTTTCCATTTTTCTAAACTTTAGGAATAGAACAGAGATATTACTATTACATTAATAATGACAAAAGCACTCAATATGCACACTTTTAACACTACTGTGCAGTTCCTTTTACACTCACTGCTGTGATGCTTTCAACTTGTATTGCTCGTTTAATCTATTCATATCTTTTTCCATAGCACAATTTAATCTTCCTTTGAAAAGTCATGTAAACTTCTGTGAGTACACTTATCAGTTATCAGTTATGCTGCCAATGCCACTCTTTTCATGCAGAGGAAACCTAGGGTTAACTTTGTGTAACTACCTATGCTCATTGCCAGTATTACGGTAAGTAATCATGGAAAGATACTCTGGGTATGTTGACAACATACAGGCCTCTAGTGGACTCGTTTGTTGTTCACCTGCCCATTGATAGTTTTTTAGCCATTCCTCCAGTGAAATGGATTGTCCTAGGAAGTGCTGGTCACTAATACTGTTTTCAATTAAACTGAATTCAATTGAATTCAATTCAGTCTTATTTATATAGCGTCAATTACAGCAACAATCATAATTACAAAAACAGATGCCTCAAGGTGCTTTATATTGTAAGGTAAGACTGTACAACAACCAGCTATAATACCAGATAAAAATAAGACCTATCAGGCTCTGGAGGTGAGAGATCCTGTGTGAATATGGTTCGTGAATAGAGCCACATCATTCACATATGCAAATGACACAAACTCCTCCTTCTCTTTCTGTGATTAGGAAGCATTTAAAGATTGAATCTGTCAGTGTAGTGTCCCACTTCTCTTTATTAGCTCACCCTGACTTTGATCTTACCATGTTTACCCACTGTAACCTGGCAGTACTTATATTCGTGCTGATTCTTCAAGATCAGGGTAAGTATATTTTCTTAGTGAATACTTATATCTAAAGTCAGAACTGAAACAGTGCATGATAAAGATTTTGATGTGCAGAATCTGATGACATTTTTCTTTCTAGTTTATACAGGAGAAATCATTGGTGGCCGTGAAGTTGTGCCACATAGCAAACCATATATGGTGCTTTTGGAGCTGCACAACTTAGGTGGTCATAACAAATACTGTGATGGCTTCCTCGTTCATGAGGACTTTGTGCTGACTGCTGCCCACTGCCATGCAAAGTAAGTTTAACATAGTTTATGTTTACCTAGAAAGAAGTATGTGGCCAGTATATTTTGTTATCGCAGTAAGCTGGGTTTATGTTACTCATAAACTCAGGGACTGGGATAAAAGTTTTCATGGCGGTTTCATGAATGTACTCATTAAATTTTTGGAATTTTTTTTTCTCTGATTAGTATCAGACCAACGCTCTTCTCTTTTACACTTACAAAAAGTGCCTGCACTTATTTCATTTTAGGTCCTACAAAGTCTTTTTGGGACTTCATGATTACAACAACCAGGAGGGAGTAAAGCATGTGTCGGTGCCTGAGACCAATGCATTTCCACACAAAGACTATGATCCAGTTTTTTACAGCAACGATATAATGCTTCTTAAGGTAAAATAAACAACAGTATTTTTTTTGGGTTGTCAAATTTTTATTATTTCTTCCAAGTCAAATTTAATTTCTTATTATTGTTTGTTATTACCTTTAGATAATGTTCAACTAAAACAAACAGCATTAAAAGGAAGGGTCATAAATATGTAATATTGTAATATTTTAACAAATATTTTTGTCTCTCCTTGCTCCTGAAGTTGAGCACCAAGGCAGTGTTCAACGAGAATGTGAAACCTATTGATCTCGCAGACCGTGATGATGGATTTGCGCCAAAATCATGTGTAGTTCCTGGTTGGGGAAACACGGGAAACGGTAAAGACTCTGATGTGCTCCTGGAAGTCAATGTAACCCTGACTGAGAATGAGATTTGTGCTAAGGAAAATAAGTACTGCTCTGAGGGTGCCACTGGACCATCCACGGTAAGTAGCTTTTATACCTTAAAAAAGTTTGGTCAGTAATGACAATGATAGTGTTCACTTGCTGCAATAACTACATACTATTCTTGTATTTCCAGGGAGACTCTGGTGGCCCATTAGTCTGTGAAGATGGAAAGGCATACGGGGTGGTGTCCGCCAGTAGTAACTCAATGCTAGATGGCCTTAAGCTCTACAGTTACATTAAGATACCTGACAAACGAGACTGGATTGATTCTGTCATAGATCATCATCGAAAGTGGTAATTCATGTATTGAATCTATCTTTAAAAAAAGTTATATCACAACTGAGATTTGAATATTTGGACTGATTCTATTAAAATGATGGGTGGCAAGGTGGTGCAATGGTCACACTGCTGCCTTTTTTCTTCCAGCTACAAACCTTTTCTTTGCAAACCTGTAGTTTCATTTTAGTCATAGTTTAAAATCTTAAATTTAAATGTAGAATGAATACCATTTTTTCAATTTTAATGTTAGATACTGCATTTACTACTCTTAAAATCAACAGATTTTAAGATTTCAGATTAGTTTAAGAGAGAAACCAAGATGATATGTTGGATTGTAACAGCAATAAACTGTTGTGCTACTCACTGTGTTTATATTTCATTATACAAACATATGGATAAATGAGAATATATGTATGTATAAAATATGTGTGTGTTTTTGTGTGTATGCGTGTATAATGTATGTATGACAGTTGTAAACTGCACATGCTTCCCAGAGAACATCCCAGGTTAGAGGTTGACAACATACATTCATTGTTTAGCTGTAGTTCATTGTTTAGCTGTAGTTGTTGGCTTAAAAATTGTTCAGCAAATGACCCAGACAGAGATGACAAAGAGCAAATTTTATTAGCTCCATAAATGGAGATAATTTAGATTTTTTTAGAGGACCCTGTAGTAATACAGTACTAATAGAATACTCATGTACATGTTTTTCCTTTTGCTTGTTTGTGTGTTTTTTAAATAATTTTGCAAGAATTTCATACAAACTTTTTTCGCTTTGTCATTATGGGATATTCTGTGTAGATGTCTGAGGTAAAAAATGAATTTAATCTATTTTGGAATAAGGCTTTAACATGAGAAAATGTGGAACACATAAAGCACTGTGAATACTTTCTGCATGCACTATAGTTGGCGCTGTCACCTCGCATGAAGATCCTGGGTTCTAAACCTCCACTGACTGCCTCATAGTGTCTCATCATGTCTTCTTTTGAGGTTATCCGGCTTCCTCTCACAGTCCCAAAACATGCATGTTAGGTTAAATGGTGACTATAAGTTGGCTGTAGGTTAGAAAACGGTGTTGGGGCTCCAGCCCAAACTCAAAAACCTTTCCTTGCATGTTAACTAGAAAAGTTAAATTGCTCCCAGTAAATGGTAAACGCTCAACTACAGAGGACCGTGTTCTGAGAAACATGGATGTAAGTTCTTTATCTATCCTTGTCTATGTAGCTCTTAGGTAGTCTCATCATCTAACTCATTTTCCTTGTCCACATATAGAAATAAATCAAATCATGTGAAGAGGAAACATTATGCTAGCTTTGTATTGGTATAACTGATGAGGTCAAACATCGTACTGAGGGGTCTCTTATAGCTGGATCTTTATGTCGGAAGTGCTGTGCAGCATATGGGTGTATATGTTTGTTAATGTTCAAGAGAATAGTTCACATTCACAGTGTATGTGTGGCCATTTACTATAACACCAAAAACCCACAAAGACAGAGAAAACCTCTGTGTTATACACTGCAGTTTCACAAGTCAGAGGAAATGGTGATAGTAATCTATACTTCCTGATTGCTGCAAACTGGATGACAGATGCATAAATTTTTCCAAATATGCAAGACTGAGAATCGAACTGAACTTCAATTGATTTATCGACTGAAATATGTTAATTCTTAGTTTAAAAGACCAAAAGTGGAGAAAGCATGGATTTAAAAATGGCGAGAACAATGGGCTTCAACAAATTTCCAATCATTTTCTTTTTCACATTACTGCACAAGGCTAGACACGCAGAACAATGTACATAGATATTTTTTTAGGAAATTGAAATCCAAGGTTGTTTTAATTTTCCAAAGATTAGGCACTAGTTTTAAGAAAACTCTTTATACCTACACATGTTCACAGGCTGTGTGGGTGTGTTTCTGACTGTTCTTTTGACTGATCTGCTCCACGAATGGGACTTTTTTTGCATTTAGCTTCATCATTGAAAAGGGCATTTCTCTTCTTTACTCTTCTTCTCCTCTTCTTTCCCTCTCGCTTTCTCTCAAGTCTCTCAACTCTCAAGTAGAATTAGATAGACAACATATGTCTCATTGAGTGAAAAATCAAATACTCAACTGATAAAGATGCATTAGCATGTTTGCAGCTGGCATAACAGAAGGCCATCTTTATTACATGGAATTTTAATGTCATCTCTTTTTTGTTTTCTTATTTTCCCCGAGTGACTTTTAGTAGAACTGGTAGTAAGTGTCAACCACAACTGTCGTCATTATGAATGTACGTGACTTCTTGTTAATCTCTTATCATTTAAAATGGTCTATGCGTTGAAGGTTCACAGCATATCTCTTGTTATCTCTTGTGATCACAATATTGGTACAAAGATGATTTTTAGAAGCCATGTGCACTGTTTCATGCAAAAATGTATCAGATCTGAATTCAAGTTAACAAGCCTTCTTTTTTCAATAAAGATTTTAAAGAGTGACTGTAATCTATGCAGAACTAAGTATAAGGAATGAAAACTGGTTAGAACATTATGATTAAGGTAATTATATTCTCCTGCATGATAGTTTTGCATTCCTTGTGTTTTTCTTTTACATTGCTGTATCACCAGGAGAGATTAATTTATACTTATAAATTAATCTCTCCTGGTTTATACTTACCACAGCTGTTTTTTTTCTTTTTATTAGACAATGTCAGTGGTCCGCGTATTCATACGTGAATTATATTTTATACTACATCCAATCTCCCTGTAGGAAGACGTCTTCTCTTTATTTGTACTTTTATGCTTTACCACATTTTTTGTATTAATGTTTTTCTCACATGCATCAGTCACCAGTTGTGGAAACTGCAAACTTACTTGTGTAAGTCTGGGCTTGTGTCAAATATTTTCATGTAATTCACTCCTTTTCTTTTCCAGATGACTGTAGACTATGTAGATTTTCTTTTACCACATGGTTATTGAGGCCATTATTGTTAATCTCATAAACTGCTTGAAATCTGCTTTAAATCCATAAAATCTCTTCATCATTAATGTGGTTGATAAAGGCTATAGTTAACTTATCTGAACTAACACAATTACCTTGTATACGCTAACTTTTTAGCTAACAAATACTTTCCTTCTCACAATAATAATACAGTCTAAGATAAGAAAAACATATGCATTTGTCTTCTTAATCAGATGTAATGTTTTTAAAAAGCTAATATTTGTGGATGTGAATGTGGTTCAAAGCCACATCATTTGCAAATGTACACACACACACACACACACACACACACACACACACACACACACATACACACACACACACACGCCTCCTTCTCTCTCTGTTCCAAGAAAGCATTTCAAGATTGAAGATGTGAAGTGTCGTATCATTCTCTTCAGTAGTTCACCCTGACTTTCATCTCGCAATGGTTGCCCTCTGTAATCTGGCGCTAACGATATATGTATTGACTCTTCAAGGCAAAGGTAAGGTTATTTTCATGACGTTCCTGCCTGGGGGAAATACGGGAAACGGTAAAGACTCTGATGTACTCCTGGAAGTCAGTGTAACCTGACTGACAATGAGCTTTGTACTAAGATAAATAAGTACTGCTCTGAGGGTGCAACTGGACCAACTTATGTAAGTAGTTTTTGTATCTTAACTAGAGAAAAAAAAGTTTGGTCAATAATAATAACAAGCTCATCGTTCAATTGTTACAATAACTACATACTGTTCATGTATTTCCAGGGAGACTCTGGTGGAACATTAGTCTATGAAGGTGGAAAGACTTATGGGGTGGTGTCCGCCGGCAAGCAAAACTCAGATTTCCTGCCCTGAAAATCAACCAAAAAAGTAATTTCCTACTTTGTGCTGTGCAGCTTTGATTAATCGAGAATGAGAATCCAGAATATCTTGTTTTTTAGCAGCGTATTATCAAGCAAGAAACATTTTCTCTTTCACTGTGATCTTTCAAGATGACTTCTTTTCACCATGAAAATGCAAATGAGTAAACAGCTCATTTTAAGTAAAAATTGATTTTTGTATCTTAGATTTACAATATGATACATACTGCAGTACAACAGACATTGATGTATGAAGAAAAATGAGTGAAGATAGTTAAAACTAAAAAGCTAAAGCTGAAATGAACAATAATAGAATAAATGAAATATGACAGAATAATACAGGTCAACCAAATTGACCTGCCACATCCCTGATTTTTGGAACAAATTGGCTGGGGTTTAATACCCTTCAGGGCCGTATGTGGGGATGCGATCACAGCTGTTAGTAGCGTGTAGTATTTGTTATTGACTAATAGGCTTTATTGAGTGGGTCATGACACTCACAAAGAGGAAGAACACACCCAGTTGTTGGTGCCTAAAAAGGAAATGATATTCCAGGTGGCTCATTATATGAGTCTCCGCAGCAGGTACAGCCTGCTCTGCCCTTTCCTGTAGAGTGCACGTCCTGCCCAGAATGTCAGCTGGTTAACCAGCCTGCCATTCCAGAAGTGCCTTTGCGCCAACTACCATTAATGGAGGTCCTGTTTGAGCACACTGGCATTGACATCATCGCGCCGTTTCACCGGAGTGCACGTGGCTACTGCTTTGTATTAGTTCTGGTGGTATATGCAATGCGATACCTGGAAGCAGTGCCGCTGTGCACCATTTCTACAAAGAGTGTGGTGTAGGTGCTGTTTCAGGTAATCTTCCAAGTCGGCATCCCGAAAGAGATACCTACTGACCAGGCCACATCGTTCATGTCTCGCACACTAAAAGAGCGGTACGAATTATTGGGCGTTAAATCTGTTCTACAGGCTGCCTGAACATAAGCAGCAAATTGTTCAGAAAGAACTGGCTGAAATGCTGAAAATGGGAGTAATAGAAGCGCATGGTGTAGCCCCATAGTTTTGGTTGTGAAAAAAGATGGGTCTATACGGTTCTGTGCTGACTACTGCAGGGTGAACGAAGTGTTATGGTTTTGATGCCTACCCCATGCCCTGGGTCGATGAGCTCCTGAACCGGTTAGGCACAGCTATTTTTTCATGACACTGGATTTAACCAAGGGCTACTGGCAGATTCCCTTGTCTGCAGAGTCCAAGAAAATATGTCCCAGCAACAACGGTTGAGGAGAGTGATGGTGCATCGAGGCTTCTCCACTCTGTACGGTTTGTACCAGTTCGTCAGATTTACTTTTGGCTTGTTCGGAGCCCCAGCCACATTCCAGTGCCTCGTGGACCAGGTGCTGGGGCCGCATATGCAGTGAATACCTGGATGATGTTATCATCTACAGTGACACCTGGGTGGGGCATGTGCAGCAGGTTGCCGTGGTCCTGGAGTCCCTGAGGCAGGCGGGGCTCACAGCCAACCCGAAGAAGTGTGCGGGAGGTGTGTCCACAGGTGGAGAAAATGACAGCTATTGAATCCTGCCCTCGCCCCAAGACCAAAAAGGAGGTGAGACAGTTCCTGGGGCTGGCTGCTTACTATCGCCAGTTCATGCCTGGGTTCGCGGACCTGGGTTCGCGGACCTGGGTTCGCGGGTGACCCCTTGACCGATCTCACCCGAAAGGGCACCCCAGATCTGGTCCAGTGGACTGAGCAGTGCCAGGCGGCATTTGTGTTGGTAAAGAAGGCTCTCTGTGGGGAGCCACTGCTCCACACTCCTAACCTTTCCCTCCCTTTCATCCTGCAGACCCAAACAGAGGGCCCTGCTCCAGTGGCTGCACCCCATGAAGGATGCCATTACCCAGGGATCAAAAACTCCAGCAACACTTGAAGAAAGAAGAACAACTTTAATCATGACCAAGGTTTTGGCTTGTGGCCTTCATCAGGGTCTTGTATTTAAGCAATTTTTT
>NW_027052057.1:0-55695 GCF_036321145.2 Pelmatolapia mariae | reverse complement strand
TTTTTTTTACTTTAAGGGATGGAGTCAAAGAAGGGGAAAAAAATCACACCGACACCCCCCCCCCCCGCCAGCCCGATAATTACCCCTAAATGACTGCGAAGGCCTGTGTGTTTCAATCTGATTAGAGCCCCCGCAGCCATCAATAAACAGCGCACTCCAAGAGGGGTGCGTGGCGCAGAGGAAGAGGGAGGAAATTGTTGTGCAACAGTCAGGACTTACCTAAAGCACTGCGAGGCCAGAGTGGTAAATGGGTCGACCCAGTCAAAATGTTTGAGACTGTATAGTTGTGTTATCAAACATGGCAAACGAGTAGGGGCAATAATAGAAGGAACCCACACGCCTTTAAACCACCCTTGGCTTTTCATGGTTGGAGCTTTATTCACGAGAATGGTAGTGCTGGTGGAGGGATTGGGGGCGAGGGGGGTGGGGTGTGGGTTTGATGAAACCACACTCCATCAAGAGTTTTGTCGTGTTTATGTTTATCTGAAATTGGTTGTTACAAAAAAAGAAGAAGAAGAAAAAAAGAAACTATTGTTAACTTTCCCACTCGGATTTTCTTCAGCCCCCTTTCACTCCGGGTCCAGCCCACGTCTTCCCTGATTGGCTGCCTCTCTGTCCACGTCTGCCTTATTATAGGAGCTGCGCTCCAATTTGGCCACACAAACATGAGGATACCGTCACATTAGGGCAGCACCGCACCAACTCAATAGCATCTCTTCCCCACGACACTGCTTTGTAACGAGTCGTTTCAGCGGTGCCGGTCGGCCCTGTATGGCCCCATCGATATCCATGTCCGCTCTGGCTGCTGGTTTGAAGGCTGAAGATATTTCTCCCCGCTCGGTTCTCATCAGCAGAGGCGAAATGCAGACCAGCTTGAGTCCCACGGGGGAGACCGGGAAGCCAAAAGTCCCTATTCTGCCCTTCAGCGTAGAGGCGCTGATGGCTGACAGGAAACCCAGCAAAGAGGTGCAATCGCCGGATCCTGCTTCTGTAGCCGGGACGTCCCAAGTGCTGGGAAAGGGGGCGCGGATGGGATCTTTTGGTAGCCTGGATACACCAGTCTCGACTTTACCTATGAGCTCTACATTTTCAGTGGGCGAGATCATGAACATGCCCGAAGACGTGCTGATTAAACCCGAGAGCCCGGACAGTAAAGACAGGACTTCGTGGATACAGAGTCCACGCTTTTCTCCCACATCTCCAAGTAAGTTTAAGTTTCAGTTAAGGTACTAAATTAGAATTTAAAAATGTCTCTTAACGATATAAGCATATGTAATCGAGAATATCTAGGTTTTTTTTCTCTTGGTATTGTGTTTTACATGTCTGTAATACTTTCTGTTGGTCTTGTGTTTATCTGGCATTGCGCGTCGACACCAGAGTTTTGAATTAAATCGTTCTGTCTTCCCATAGGAAGGCTGAGTCCTCCTGCCTGTCCACTGCGAAAACACAAGACGAACAGAAAGCCCCGGACCCCCTTCACCACATCCCAGCTGCTCGCCCTAGAGAGGAAGTTCCGCCAGAAGCAGTACCTTTCTATCGCCGAGCGCGCAGAGTTCTCCAGTTCTCTCAACCTGACGGAGACCCAGGTTAAAATCTGGTTTCAGAACAGAAGAGCTAAGGCCAAACGCCTGCAAGAGGCAGAACTTGAAAAACTGAAAATGGCAGCAAAGCCTATGCTGCCTCCGGCTTTCGGGATTTCCTTTCCTCTCGGTACGCACGTCCCCGCGTCCTATGCAGGGTCGCATCCGTTCCAGAGGCACTCGCTGCCGGTTTCTCCGGTTGGACTGTACGCCGCTCACGTCGGATACAGTATGTATCACCTCGCTTGACAAGGACTGAGGACGAGGGCAGCGAGCAGCGGGACGCAAAAGGGGGGGTTAAGGATGTTTTGTGAGGGCCCCTATTGAAAGGGGACCCCTTTGGACCAGTGAGGTGACACTGCACCACATAAAGAAGCATCCTGGTGCCGAGGTCAGTGTCACACCTTGTCAGGTGAGGGCGAGGCTTCTTCACAGACCCCCCCACCCCCCCTTCTGAGGGTCTTGAAGTTTAGGCACTTCTCTAGACCTCGCCAGTTATTTCCCACACTGCAAAAATAATCCAACTTTAATTCGTCATTTAATGTCAAGTGTGTTGTGCCGAAATAAATTTGAACGAAGGAGAACATAAACAATGTAAAATCTTATTTGAATAAATAGGATGAGACTTTAAATGACTTTAAGGTGGACATTTTTGCGGCGCGGAGGTGGAAAACAGCTTAAACCTGTAGCCCTATGGTATATCACTAATGGACTTTTAAGTATGGACTGTAGTGCTGTGGCCACACAGCTCACTCCTTCGCGAGTGCTTACAGCCAGGTGAAAAGGCGAAAGGGCTGCACATCAGAGACTATGCTCCAAAAAAAACTTTAGGCTGGGCTTTTTTTTAAATTGCATCTGTAGGCTGCTGCCACACCACAACATCCATACTTTTCATTTTCTTTCTTTCTTTTTATTGCATTCATATCAATGCGTAACTATAGTGGGTTACTAAATCCAGTATCGGTGAGTGCTCTTTTGTGAATTTTGAAAACCACAGCATTTTTTTTATTGCTATTTTTATTATTTTCTTATGACAGCACTGTCTGTTGTCGGATTGATTCCCTTCGGAAGGGATAATTGTACTGTAAAATAATGTATATTTGAAGAATATCCTCATTTATATTATGAATATATTTGTGACATAACTTAACAATAAATTGTTTATTCTTTTTTCACTGAGAGGTTGCTCGTTTTGACTGACAGGATGCACTCTGTTGCGCCGACGGTGGTTTTTTTAAGATGAGGCGAATTACTGTAAGGAAAAAAAAAATCTAACTGAAAACTTTAGTCAGTATTTAATCTTTTTAACGCCTTAATGAATAGAAAAAAATATTTCTTCTACTTAAAAAAATCTCTATCAGGTCTATTAAGGAGTAGAAATTAAAAACAGGCTTCTAATGAGCTCGATGACT
Organism: Pelmatolapia mariae; assembly: GCF_036321145.2. Lineage (NCBI taxonomy): Eukaryota > Metazoa > Chordata > Actinopteri > Cichliformes > Cichlidae > Pelmatolapia > Pelmatolapia mariae. Next base: position 52,703 of record NW_027052057.1, on the reverse strand, counting down.
TCAACATTTAATTATTATTTTATTTTAAAACGTCACAGGGACGATTAAAGGCTTCAAGTGACCCATACTGACTGAGTGACAATAGAAAGCCCCACATTTGCTTTAGTTTTCCTTGCAGTTGAGCCTGTCACACTCACTGTGCACTCCGGCTGGTGTGCGCTGTGAATTTAAACTTGTCACATGTTATTTGGTGGAATGTATTGCTACAGCTGTCGCCTCTTGCTTTGAAACAACTAACCTAGATTTTGTTGGCGCCAGAAGAGTTTAGAGGGGGTGGAGATTGCGGGAGAGGAAGAAAGAGAAAGAGAAGGGGGGTGAGACAACCAGTTGTGCTGACTTCAAAACACGCCGATAAATATTGGGAGATTGCTTCTCCGGGGCTAAACTCCTCGTAAACTATCCGCTTGAGTGTCATTATGTGCATTTAGGGTGTAAAACGAGCCAGGTGACACCTCATTTTGAGGGGGAAGACAGGGTGTCAGGAGCCATGTGGCACATAAAGAAAACATCTTAACCTGAATTTGAACACCGGAGTCATTTTCTGCCATCAGGAGGAATTAAATGACAAAAACTGGGGATCAGATAAAGGAGGAGGAGGTGGAGAAGGGGGGGATTACAGGCCACTCCACAGCAGTTTTAAAGGCTTTCTCTTGACTTCCCTGCCATTCAAGCAGGGGTTAAACTCGAGTAAAATAATTGCTGTAATGAGCAAAGGCAATCTGCCACAGACAGAGGCCGGCTCCAGCGTGGCTGTAGCTCCAGGCAAGGCGGAACTTTTATCATTCCTAAAATGTCAACGGGGGACTGGGACGGGCAACACTCCTCAGTGCGCCTTGATTTCCTCCTCCTCAGTTCTGAAAGGTTTCTGTCCTGGAAAGTGTTCCCAAAGAGTTTCCCATTTATTCAGGCACTCTCAAAGACACGTATCTCCTTCTGCTTCGAAGTTTTTGCAATATTACAGCTTTCAGTCTGAGTTTAGGTAAAGTGGTTTTTTTTTCTTTCGATTTGATTTATACCCGTTTTTTAAATTTCATCTATTTTTCTCAGATAATCTCCAGTCCAGTCCATCCATGCGGGATGAATTAATACATAATCCCCGACAATAGGTTCAAATCACACGGATGAACGCTCTATCTGAAAAAGAAGAGAAACTTGACACAAAAGAGCCTAAGGGGATCGGCCGATTCTTTGAAACTCTTTCATTCTTTTGTCTCCAGCACTCTATCTTGCCAGGAGCCAAACAGAAAACAAAAGTCACTTGTTTAGATCATCCAAAAGATCACAGGAGGCTGTTTGACTCCGTAGTAAAACCTCTTGATCCTCACGAAAGAAAAATGGGTTATTAGATGCCGCCAAAGCAGCCTGGATAAATGATTAAGGAATCGGCCCTTTACTCTGCATTAATTTTTCATGTGGGATAGGTCTGCGTTATGTGGCTCTTTGGGCTGAATTATTAAATGAAGTATCTCAGAAAAAAAAATCATATCACACAATTCGTGTTAGCCCTGATCAATTACGATGATCAGTGTGAATTTGTAGTTTTAGGAAACAGCTAACTGAAAAAACGCCGACTGGCCTTTCGTTGAAGCGTATTAAGCCATAGAATATGGGTTAAACTGATGGTTGTTCTCTTTATTTTCAAAACGATACAGTTCATTATTTTACCCGTATGCTACTTGATCATTCAAGAAGCTTAGAGAATAAAACCAAGTAGAGATTATGAAAGCACTTACATCTGAGTTAAAGAAAGTTCGGAAATTTGTTATTGTAATTTAATGTTGTTTTCTAAATAAATAAAATTATGGTACAACTGTGTAAATGATTTGAAAATGTCTGCACATTAAGGGAATCGATTTTATTAAAAGAGACCATATATTTTTAAATACAAAAAGTTAGAGTGTTACCAAGATATGTTGTCTTTGCAAATGTTATAAACAACAAGTGTAAAGAACGATGCTCACAATAGGTTATTGTTATTACTTAAAAAAATAAATACGGAGACATTTTGACCTTACACCTTTTTAAAGCCAAAATCCATAAAATCTGAAACCCCCCCCCAACTTTTTTCAGGTACCACACCACCATCTACTGTTCGCAGAGTAACATAACACAGCCTGGTTTGTTCCAGTAATAATAATAATAACTGCATAATTGCAAAGTTTGACCTAACCAAAACCATCCATTTAAAACGCATGAATTACCAAGGCTTAATACACAATGCGATTATTCATATTTTGTTTAGTGGTAAGCCTTTGGTTCTTTTCAACTTAAACGTTTATTTTCTTAGTGAGCAAAATAAATTATTATTATTATTATTATTAATAAAAATAATATATTATAGCTATTTTCGAAATACTTCTGTTAAAATAAAAGAAACACTTCGTTGGCGCTTGTTGAGGATTGATTGGACTAGTAACATTAGATAAACTTTTAAAGCATTTAACTCGCATATTAATAAGTAAATGTAAATTATGTGATTTAAAAATAATTAATTGAACTCTGAGTAATGTCAAATACGCATCCATGCTCTGTAACTAAAGGCAGGAGTTAAAGTGGAATTTAACATGAAAGGAGATGGAACCCTAACATCCGCTCTGATGTGAGCGCCAGTAGATTTTTGTTTTTCTTTGTGCACAGACTGTGTTCAACTGTTTTCATGGATTTAGCCAACTGGAGTCTGCGATATATTAGCACCTATTATATGAGCTATCATACGATCATGACTGGGTTCCACTCCTTAACCAGTTTCAGTTCAGTATAAAGGCGGAATTTGGCAATAGAAACTAGAGAGCATCATCAGCTTGCTACCTTCAACCTAATCTACTAGTGACCATGGACACCGCAGCCTGTCCTGCACCAGGAAAAATCACTGTAAACGGTACTGTAACTCCTCGTTTAGCATGCTTTTCTTTACCTTTTAAGCTACTTTTAAGTTAAAGTATTTAATTTCTTTAAAAAAAACAAAAACAAAAAATCTGCAGATCCAGTGTCAAAAAGGAAAAACATAGAAAATAAATTTCATCTTTGGCAAATATCACTTGCTGATAAGTTCTTACATTTTGAAAACACTTTCTCTCTCCTGCCCTGTTTTTTTTTTAACCTATTTCCCCATTAGAGTGAAGCTAACAAACATATAGCTATTAATTAACCCACGAATAAAGGCCTCAGCAATAGTGTGAAACCCTTCAGTGAAAACTAAAAGATTAGGACAATATTAATGTCAGAAAGCTCGTAAAAAAGATGACTATTCAACCCAAATTTGCGGGAATTTATGGGAATATAGGGAATTTACAAAAGAGAATATATTTTTTAAAAAGTTCAATAATCTCTCAGTAGTAGTTTGGCATGTATGACGGTGGGCGTATATGCGCTCACAGGATCAGATTTTATATCAGTTTAATTTAAATATATTTATTTTAAACCAATAGTTTATCAATTAGTCTCCACTGTCATCTGTTTGTCAAATATATATATGGTATTACAAATGTTGCATGCAGAATATGTAGATTACTGGATTACTGTCCTTTTCGCGCTTACGTGGACGGTAAGGCCCACCGGAGGGGGCAGTACCGTTTTGGCTCCGTTACGTGTCACACAGGCTCTCGATGGCCTGTGCCCGTGACCTGACTTTGCATGTGGCTCACGTCGTTAACCACGGGGACAACAAAGAGTCCATCAGGAGTGGAACTGTTAAATGATTCGTTTACAACCACGTTTGTTGAACTGCATCGGTGCTCTGCTGACCCTCCCGAGCGAGGTCATAATCTGAACTGTTCGTTTAAAAGGTGCCTTTACTGCAGGCGTGGGAGAAACGTGGCCCTGCAGTATGAGAGTTTTGAATCGCCATGTAGCCCGAACACTTACTACACAGCCACATTTGCCAAACAGCGTAATTATTGTAACTATCGCGTTGAGTGCGCCAGTCATCTATTGGAAAACAAGGGGGAAACATTTTCTTATGCGCTCTAATGAGGCAGCGTTTTCTTTTAAAGTGCAATAAAAGCGCTAAATGTGATGGAAAATTGCCTGAAAACCCCGTAAACCAAACGAAATCACAAACTGCATCAGGGATCCTTTCATGTAAATAAGTTTATGATCTGTCATTTATAAGGACATTTATTTCAGCAAGGCAGACAATGATTTCTGTCACCCTTCGGCAAAGTTGTGCTTTTATTGTGCGGCATTTAACATTTTTGGTGCAGTGTCACGGGACATAAAATTGTTTAATAACTTGGCCGCATGTGGTTTAAATGATCTGTTCTCATTTGCCTTAAAAGAAGGTGGATTCTGAGGCCCTAGAATGATGATTAACAAGCTCAGCAATTAAGCTTTATAAGCGCACTGCAGGCGGATTTCTTAACGAGCCGTTTGCTGCTAACTTTTTCGTCTCTGCAGTGTAGGTTAATTAGCTGTGAAGAGTTCAGACCTGATGATTCAGAATGCAGAAAATTGATCAAATAAAAAGCTTATGCAACATGATCCAAACTTAAATTAAGTGTAGGAGTCATTTATATATTTATTAAAAAGAGACTGAGTATTTTTGTAAAACCCCGGCCCAATATTTATGATGCACAGTATTCTAGCATTTATATATATATATATGCACTGAACTTCCAATGGTCCAGCTGTGTTATACTTGTGACAGAGTTTAACCTGAGTTGGGTTAAGTGGATAAGACAGGACAAAGACACACTGTGGAACAGAGCCAGAGATTAATAGTAACAAATAATTAAATGCAGAGAGATGTATAAACACATGGTGAGTGACTGAGTGACTGAAGAAGAAACATTCAATACAACATAGGAATCCCCCAGCAGCCCACACCTATTGCAGTGTAACTAGGGGGGGATTCAGGGTCACCTGATCCAATCCTATCAATATACCGTATCAAAAAGGAAAGTTTTAAGCCTAATCTTAAAAGAAGAAGCAGAAGAAGAAGAGGGGCCTGAAAGCTGAAGGCTCTGTCTCTCATTCTACTTTTAAATACTCTAGGAACCACAAGTAAACCAGCAGTCTGAGAGTGAAGAACTCTAATGGGGTGATGTGGTACTCTGATGTCATTAAGATACAATGAGACTGATTATTAAAGAACTTGTATTTGAGTAGCAGGATTTTTAATTTCAATTCTAGATTTAACAGGGAGCCAATGAAGGGAAGCCAATAGCTATCGGAGAAATATGCTCTATTTCTACTCCCTGTCAGCACTCTTGCTGCAGCATTTTAGATTAACTGAAGGGTTTTCAGGGAGTTTTTAGGACAGCCTAATAATAATGAATTACATTAGTCCAGCCTAGAAGTAATAAATGCTGCACTGAACTAGTTCTTTAGCGACACTCTAAAATAATTTTATAGATATTGCTCAAATGGAAGAAAGCAGTCCTAGATATTTGTTCAAAATGTGCATTTAAGGACATGTCCTCATCAAAAAGGACTCTAAGGTTCCTCACAGTGTTACTGGAGGCCAGAGTAATGCCATCCAGAGTAAGCATTTGGCTAGAAACTGCATTTCTAAGATTTTCAGGGCCGAGTACAATAACCTCAGTTTTATCTTAATTTAAAAGCAGAAAATTTGAGGTCATCCAGGTCTTTATGTCTTTAAGACATTACTGTAGTTAACTAATTGGTGTGTGTTATCTGGCTTCATGGATAGATAAAGTTGGGTGTCATCTGCATAGTTACTACTGATACTGCCTAAGGGAAGCATGTATAATATAAACAGAACTGGTCCTAGCACAGAACCCTGTGGAACTCCGTAATTAACCTTAGTGTGTGAAGAGGACTCTCCGTTTACATGATCAAACTGGAGTCTACTAAATAGATATGATTCAAACCACTGCAACACAGTAACTTTAATATCTACAGCATGTTCTAATCGTTGTAATAAAATGTTATTGTCAACAGTATTGAACGCTGCACTGAAATCTACCAGGACAAGCACAGAGATGAGTCCACTGTCAGAGGCTGAAAGAAGATCACTTGTAACCTTCACTAAAGCTCTGAAACCTGATTGAAACTCTTCAAATAAACAATTCCACCGCATATGTTCAGTTAGCTGTTTTACAACTACTCTTTCAAGAATTTTTGAAATAAAAGCAAGGATGGAAAATGGCTTATAATTACCTAAGACGGATAGGTCAAGTGATGGCTTCTGAACAAAATGATTCAGAGAGTGATAATTGCTTAAAAAATACTGTAATTGAAAGATAAACAGCGTAAGACCCTTTAAAAGTGTTTCTCTAGTATTACTTTCATTCAAAGGGTAGGTTTAAAATGCACTTCTGTTCCAGATGTACAACATGTAGTATGATATAAGATGTAGAATTATAGGTCAATCAGCACCACCTTGTGACAGATCAGAGCACTGTCAAAATCCTTCTAAAGCTGAGACTTGACTATGAAACAAATGATAACTACCTATCAAGGATAAATTCAGTATCTGAATATTAAAACCAAAGTCCCTCCAAGTCTTAATGAATAGATTGACACTGTTAGGGGAATCTTTATAATGTAGAGGTTGACTTTCTTGCCAAACTCTAAAGGAGACACCTTTCTAAAGAAGTTGAAGAAATGGGTCGCCTTTATGTAAGCTGAAGAGAAAGCTACCTTTTTGTAAGAATGAAGTGCAATGCAGTATCCCACTTGTTCTGTTTTTCTTGTTATAGATTGCTAAATAAAAAGGTTTTTTTTAAAAAAAAGAGAGCGGGAGAGACAACACAGTCTAGATGTACTTATGACCAGCTGTTTTAGAGCTCAACAATGCACTGAACACATTAGGTAATCTCAGTCTGTAATGTTTAGAAATGCAAATCTAACAACAAGCTGGCACATAAGGCATCAGTAAACTCGGGACAAATTTAAAACATAATACTTTACACTTGCAACATCAGATACATCAATTACTCTAAAAAAATAAACAAAAAAGCAAAGCTAGATCAGAATTTCAGACTCCTTTGGAATAGTATTGATGTATTGATGTCAAATAGAAAATTCAAGAGATAAATACTTCACTAGAATTTTTAACTGGTTTCTTTCATGAAGCATGTTGCTGTTTTGGTCATTCTTTCTGTGACTCGACAGTGAAAGAAAAGAGCAACTTTGTCATGTAAAAATAATTAAGCCTCTTGTCTTTTGTCAAAAAAATTACAATGAGAATGTCTAATAGGTAACGCTGTACCTTACAGGTCATTTCAAGCACTCCATTTTATTTTTACACTGACATGAATGGAAACCAAGGACTTGCATCGCCACAGAGGCCAGCGTTCAAAACACCATGACCTCATCCAAAATGACTCATAAAGCAGATCTATTTATAATTGTTTGAATGACATCCAAGCTGTAATATAGGGTCCTGAGAAAAGTGCTGTACACATAAAAAGCAAAATTTCAGCCTGTGATGAGAAAACCGTTTCACACTTTGAAAAATTTATGTGAAAATTGGACAATTTTTTCTTGTATGTTTTAGCTTTGAAAGGTCAACAAATCCCTGAATTCTTTTCTGTCTGTCTGTATAAATTAACAAAAGGAGGAAATTTTCTGTAGGTTGGTTGTGTGGTTTCGGCAACAGAGGGCAGCAAAGGCCACAACTAATCCGGGAAGCACAGCCTTGAAAGCCCTAGATTTCATTTCAAAACACATCCACCACTTACTGAAGAGACAAATGACACAGTGGTAACTCAATACAGAACAGATTAAAATAAAAAACAAATGCTTTCTAATTAAGTTAAATTAATCAATAACTGTCAAGAGCTGAATGAAAAATAAGTTAAGAGTATGAATAATGTTTTCAGGGAGGGCTCCTCTGCTGACTCACCCTCCAGTTCTTTTCTTTTTTCTTTATAGTCCCTTCTTTCCAAAAACAACTGGCAGACATTTTTTTAATAACTCTGAAGAACAAATCAACAAGGGCATGAACTCGGATACATAAAGAGAGGGTTTATTGCATATGTGGGTAATCATGGGTAAGCACTCATAAAAGGCAGTGAGTTTCTCTCTCTGACAGTGATACATCTATTATTTTACATTCAGTCTGCTTAAGGCTGTTGATCCATGATATTCATTCAGCATGAGTACAAGCAGCAGACCTGACACAACTCTTTCAAACCCTATCAGAAGGAACATACTGTACAAGCATCGCTTAGATATCTGTTTCTTGCATAACACTTTCCCCACCATGTTCAGGTCTTCAGATGTTTAAAAAATGCTTTACAGTGCTCCCTCAAATACATGTTTGTCAGGCTACAGGTTGCGACAACAACGATATATTTCTCTTAATGACACGCGGAGCTTTGATCAGCCCTCGTAAGTAAGCAGCGGTTAAGGCTGGCTCCCTTGGTTTGTTATTTCAAGGTTTTCATCGGCATGGTTGGCATTCAGCAAATTTCCTGTGGAAAGTTCTGCACTCCTTGCTGGAATGTAGCCATGCATGTCCAATAACATGAGCGTGTACCCAACTGGGTACAGTGTGAAACAGCACTGCATGCACTACAAAAGCCTTATGATGTGTTTATGCTGCATCTGATACACTTTAGTATGTGGTGTTTATGGTGCATGTTCTACCATTCTACGTGTTCTCCAAAAGTTGATTCTGTTCATCTGGACATAGCATTTTGTGGGAGAAACGTTTCGTCACTCATCCAAGTGACTTCTTCAGTCTCAGCTGACTGCAGGTTTCCCCAATCTTAATCAGTTCCTTGTGATTAAGGAACTGACCTCCCAGCCCATTGTTCCTTCAGTGGGCTGGTTTCAGTCATTATGCAAATGTACTGTTTATAAGATTGGGGAAACCTGCAGTCAGCTGAGACTGAAGAAGTCACTTGGATGAGTGACGAAACGTTTCTCCCACAAAACGCTACGTCCAGATGAACAGAATCAACTTTTGGAGATTTACTTTCCTGGATGATTGAGAATGCATCAAGACATTCTACGTGTTGTTACTGTGGTATTTATATGAATGTAACAGCCCAGTGTATGCCCAGATATCTATGTTTTTGTTGATCATCTGTCCTCTTGGAGCAGCTGAAGCCTGTCCTCTGCATAGTAAGGGCTGGTGTTTCCAGTATCAATAGCCTGGCAGTCGTCTGTGAAAAACACCAAGTCCTGCCAAGAAACAAGAAACAAGAAACATGTGGTGTAGCTGCTCTACTTGAAAACATAAAAGCTCAAAAAGAAACCCACACACACTGCGGAGTGCTTACCCGATAACAGATTCTGGTGATGATGCTGTAAAGGTTCTGGATTTTGCGCTTCAGCAGAACCATTCTGGGTTTCTCTCTGCAGTACTGGTTGGGATGGTTCAACACCACGTAAAGAAAGTCACGGAGCTTGGTAGTGATGCAGGAGTTCTGGAGTGATGAAACAAGTATTTACATTCAATCTCCAAGAGAAATACTTCCAGTTTTTTGATTCTTCTTTTCTTTTCTTTTCTTTTTTTGCACAGCACCGCTGTCAAACTGCAAACATCTGCACATCAGGTCAAATCAAAGCTTAAGATTTTGTGCCTCGGGCATTCTCAATGCACATATCCAAACTGTACAAATTTGTCACAGGAAATATTTGTCGTGTGCCAGTTTAACAGAGTGGGCGACAAATAGTCAGTTGATTTTGTATTAAATTGATACATTTAGCGCTTCATTTACTGGGAAATTATACAGTAAAAGAAAATGAATATTTAAAAAATTAACAACTTACATGCACGTCCAGGAAGATGGTAGGCAGAATCTCAGCGCACGTTTTCTGCAACCCAGCAAGCATGAGCGTTTAGATAAATAACTGGTGTCATCAAGATGCCAAAAACGCCACAAACGTAGACTCTCTTACCGTGCGATGAGAAGTGTGTATTTTATCCAGCAGCGTCATGATTTCTTTGCTCAGGTCGAGAGCTCTGGAGTAGCAGGTCGGAGGTGTGCACTCCGACAGCCACACGAGGCTGGAGAGGCACAGGAGAGCTGCGAGTCCCAGCTTCATGTCGGATAACGCTCAGCAGACGGCGATACTCAGGACTGGACTGGTACAGCCTGTCAAGTAGTACAGAGGAGGGCCGGCTGCTGTTTTAAGGATGGAGTGGAAGAAAAAAAAACACGTAGGATGACGTGGAGGAGCAGCACAGCTCACACACACACACACACACACACACACACACACACACACACACACACACACACACACACACACACACACACACAAAAACAAAAACATTTGGGATCTTCTGCGTTCTGGAGAGCAAATCAGCCATGTCCAAATAACAGCGGTGACTGATTTCTCCCTGCTGACAATGGACGGACGGATTTTGCGGTGTTTTCTGTCCTACTGCCCGTCATTACGTAAAAGCAAGATATTAATGAGAGGCTATTAATCAAAGACGAAAGTCAGCCACTTTGTACATGCAGTCACGAAGTTCATTAGTAGAAATCACAGGTGTGCGTGTGAATAACTTAAAAAAAAACAAAAAAAACCCCGCTGTTTGGAAACTTTGTATCCGTTTGTCCAATGTAGGGTTTTTAACACAGATGTTTGAAAGTAGCAGCTTTCTCATTAGCACACAAGGTTTCACTTTGGCCTGTCCCTTTCTCCTATTATTGATTAGTGAAGTTTTGCCTTTTGGGAAGATGTTTAGGACAAGGCCGTGACATAATAATTTATTACTCAACCAGTCATTTCTGACCAGCTTATTAGCAATCTGAATTATTGAGAAGACAGGGAGAAATGACTGGAAACAACTTAAGCCAGCTGATTTTATTAAAAAATAAAACAAAGTCAGATGATATAAACACTTTGTGAAGTACCAGATTTTTTTTTGGAGCATGATCATATATAAAATACCATCCTCATTAAAAAAAATAATACAAAAGGCAAGACAAATTTCAAGGTAGGTTTGTTGGGGCCACTGAACCTTTCTTCAGATTGAGGAAATTCCTCTTCCTTTTTCTATTTGGGACGTCTACACTGTTACATGATTCAGGTGGATCCCGAAACACAAACAGCCTTTCCCCGGTTGCTGGGCTCCCCGGCGCACAGCAAGCAGAGGCTGAAGTCGTGTGTTCCTCTGCTTCCTTTACCGTGTCCACGACTTCTTCTCTTCCACTGTCGCTCTGCTGCTCTTTAACAGGCAGCCCAGATTTATAAAGTGGCTGCTGTGCTTCGCTACAGCTGTTCTTCTTTCCCTTCTCCTTAGTCAGCAGCGGTGCAGTATCCCCTTGAAGCACAAGACCGGACCTGGGGAGCAGTTTTTCCATCAGACTTTGCCTCTTTTCCTGGAGTCTGTGAGATTTGGAGGACAAAGGAGCTTTTGTTAGCAGGACTAGAGTGTTAACGCGCTTACCTCATGCGTGTGGTCACCGCAGCCAAACCATGCAATCCGACAGGCAGATTTCACTTCAATTTAAGGATCTGACAGTAATATCTGGTGACCACTAAACTACAAATTAGCCTTGGCTGTAGTGTAACATGAAGTCTTTATATGGTGGTTGGTAGAAGAACAAAGAAATGTGTTTAACTCACCCCTCTTTATCCACAGCACAACTTGGAATATTCAGCATATTTTTATGCACCACATCTTCTCTCAGTTTGACAGGAAGAACTCTGTTCAGCTCCTCAGCACACCTAAACAAAAAGTCACCAACAGAATACAAAACTGTCAGCTGCTTTACAAAGTCTGCAGACAACTGGTTTAATAAAACAATTCCTAACTATTCACACACTGTAATAACTCATTAGTTTTGTGATCTCACATTTAGAGAAAAATGATATGAATATTTTATCTCCTTCGTAGTAGGGTACAACATGTTAAGCTGGGCAGTTTAATTAATAAATCCGGATAAGTCTAACTGAAAAAACCTTTAGGAGAATTACTATATTTTTAAGATTGCCTTCAAAACACAGAGTCGGTCTTAGGTAGCCAGTCTTTATTTTGACAGTAAACAGTGCAAGTCTTCTGGTTTCTCTGTACTTGTGACACTTCATGGACAATATCTGTCAAAATGCAAATGAGTCATCAACAGGGTTTTGTAATGGGGGGACTATATGTGTTACATTAGATATGCAGCGAGCAGATGACATGGACAGAACCTCTGAACACCTACCTATGGATTTAATACAGTATGCTATGTAAAATCCATTTGGGGCTCAAATAATTCTCCTACACTGTAGGTATATTATGATGAATAAGGTGATTTTCAAGTTGCCAAAACTGCTGTTTCAACATGAAAGTCTAAAATCAACATGAACAGTGAAAAGCCAAGAAAACTCAAAACAGCCATTGAACCAAGCTGCCTCAGGCTTTGTAGTATTTTGAGTTTTGTCAACATTTGCTTTTTTGCAGTGTATTAAAGCAAACTGTAGTATTGGATAGAGGGAAATTTAAAGCCTGACCACTTTGGAGCAACTTGATTGGTTTATATTAGTTTCCAATTTAGCAAAAGACACTGACAAATCAAGGGAGACATTTGTCCTCAGAACAGCAGACATAACTACCAAATCTTCAACACAGGAGTTCACTGACTATATGTGTGTATAAATAATGTTTAAATATGAGTCAAAAGATCAGATTTCAGATAATTTTTGGTACTCTGAATGATGTTAGTGTGAACATATATTTCTAATATGGCTCTCAGGAACACAGCTTTGGCTTGGAGCACACAAGCCCCGCCTATCCACCGTGTTTATGAGGGGCAGCCAATGGAAAGAGTGCTGGCTTCTTGGGATGATGGTCTTAAAGGGAGAAGAGCCGAAAGGGCTCCTTTCAGACAGAGGGGCAGCACTAAAGGCCCAGTAAGAATTATTTTGAACTGTAAATCATGCAAAGCTACTGTAGCACAGTCCAGCAAATAAAATAGGGAGCTAAAAATGAATATAATAGTCACTGTTAAAATTAAACAATACTATATACATGAATTCTCTTTTGAATAAACTAAAACAGCTGTTAAGAATTGGTGAACTCCATTCTCCAAACAAAAAGCAGAAACAAAAGAACTAATGAAAAGAAAAACACATGTCTTGCATATTGTTCCAAACTTTTCACTCCCTTGTCCTTTGGCCAGAAGCTCAGATCCAAAGCATGAGGCATCATTCATCAGTAAAATAATCCAGACTCAGCGGGGTGCAGACAAAACTGTTCCAGTGCACCAGGACAAGAGGGGAAATTAAATGATGAGTAAAATCATTTATCTCTCCATCTTGGCTCAGGGAAAACAGCTTTTGTTATTTACATTTAAGACAATACACAGAGATGGTTGTGTTTCAACTGGCTGCTAGGAAAACACAGAGTTTTGTTTCTTCTCAAATAAGTGACTTCAAATATATTTTCTTAAAAAACAGAACTTGAACTGTTGAGACTGGCTATGTACTAGCAGAAAGAAAAAAAGAAAAACAAAACATTATCATTTCCTTAGCAAGACTAGACCAACTTGTTGTTGGGTGACCAACTTGTTGTTGCATGTTAGGTTATGTACATTAGCTGGAGACCCAACTTAAAACTAAGGATTTTAAATGATGAGAAGTAATTTCATCTAACTTCATTTAACTTCATTAAATGAAGTAATCACTCAGCCAAACAAGGAACAAACAATCTTTAGAGTTTTAGTAAAAGAGCATGACACACATTAAATACTGCACAGCTATAATAGATAAAGCCAAGAGTCAAACTAATAGCATTACGCTCCAATATGTCAAATTTAAATTTCCTCAAAGAATTTCACTGCCTAATGTTATGGCCCTGATAAAAAATTTATACGTTTTATTGCTCAATCAAGATTGGTGACTGCACTTGACATTCTGTTGCTTTCTTGTGAGTCATCTCCTCCATTGGCCCTTGTGCTGGACTGAACCAGTGTCCCAGCCTCATGTGTGAATCAGACTGAATCTGTAATTTACTCACCTGCTTAAGAGAGCCCCCAGGCTCTTAGGATGTACTCATTATAGGTATGCTACAAAGCCCGAGCACGTTTGACCTCCAAAGTCCAGCTGTGTGTAGTGATTGCTGTGTACAGTGCCTGATAACGGTTAAGTGTAGCATACCTGATTCAGTATACCCATTTCCAAAATCAATGAAAACACAAAAGTTCTTTCATTGTGTTTTCTGCTGCGTTTGGCTATGTTGTTAGCATATGTATTAATTTCACTCAATAAAGATTGCAATTTTGTTGTCAACCATTTCTACCTGCTCATTTACACCACTTCCCTTTTCCCTAGCAAACTGTAGTGGTTATGTTATTCTGTTCAGATGTTCCTTCAGGAAAAAAAAAGTTGATTATCTCTTTGACAGAACTCTATTTACTGTTACAATATAATAAGATTCACTCTCATAAGTCAAATGCACTGAACACTGTTGACAGATGACGTATGAACCTCCAGATTCTTATAAAAGGATAGAAACTCAGAACCTGGTTCTTACCCTGGGTGTTCCTGTTCTGCAGACCCTGAGGGAGGGTGCTGCTTGGGGCACAGGGCATCACTGATTGAAAGGAGTTCACTTTCAGGCAGGGTTGGGAGAAGGAGACGTAGGGCCTCCAGGAGAACCTCTGTAGACACATGACACCGCTTGACCAGCTGACATGCAAAGTCCAGATCCTGTAATGAAGAGCAGTGCAGAGTATTCGTTAGCACACATTTTGACTGAACTAAGTGGTACAAACTTTTGATTGTTTTTATTACACATATTATCCAAACACTTATCATGAAAAAAAAAAAAAAACTGAGACCTGGTCACAGTTTGCATACAGTCTCTTGAGCTCCATTTGTTCTTTTAAATCTTCCATGCTTTGACTCTTGGCAGTCATTAAGTGAAACCTGAAAACATCAGAGTTTCCACATTGTGAAATGGAATGGCTTGTATCAACACCCCCAAAATCCTCATTGCTCTCTAAATAATGCTGAATAACAGCTTACCTCTCAGCCATCAGTGAAGTAACCTGCTCACGCTTATAAAGTGCATCCTGAAGGATGGCGGCCATCCTGCAATCTGTCTGCAACTGAAACACGGTTTCTTGCTCACGGTTCTCATCTCCCACACCAGAGTCCTCCTGATGTGTTTTACTTGACTTTATAGCGGGCTGAGACATCTGCAGGCTGTCCAACTTTGTTCTTTCCTCCTGAAGCTGTTGCTCTGCTTCCTCTAGGCCCTGTGGCAAAAGTCAAATAGACCTTCAAATAATCATGTCTCAGAAGAAACCCAAAAATTAAAGATAAAAATGAAAAAACCTCAGGAGCTTCAGGAGAGAAGCAGCCACCACACACAAGTCAGATACTACCTACCAAGCAGTGGCTTTGTATACTCTGAGCCATGTCTTGTCTCTCCAAATGTTTCCTTTCTTTGAGCTGTTGAACAAGCAGGCTATGGAGAGTCAGCATTGCTCTGCAGGTCTCCAAAACTTTGGTTCGCCTCTCAGCCTTCTGGTAATGGATGATAGCCATTTGCACAGCCAGGCTGTCTGCCTGAGAGTGCAGATCATCTTCTCTCTCATGCTTCATCTCCTCCAACACCTGCCATATTGAGAACGGATGATTTTCAGTCATCTGGTATAAACTCAAAACCTACTGATGCACAATTTTGATGTTAAACTCAAACTGTCTTCAAGACTTATGGTTTTCTTTGCTCTGTGAATTTCCTGGATCACTTTGACATGCTGTAAAAATACAGGATGATCATAAATCAACTTAAAAATCAATTATCATCAAGGTTTTAGGAAACAGCTATACCTTGCTCATTATACTGCTCTCCATCTCCTTCTCCCTCTCATATAGTTGAATCCTATCCTTAAGCTTTTTCTGGAAAAGCTGCAGGTCGGATGTGTCTGCTTTCTGTCTGGCCTCACTGGTTTTCCCCTTGGATTGTGTATTCATCTGCAAAAAGCCACAGTATCCAGAAGGTGGTTGGGAAAGAACTCCAAGCTCACTGTCATGACGTGATCAGAAATAAAGCCACTCTGTGGATCCCCTTTATAATTTCTCAATAACAATGTACACTCATCCAGCAGCCACACAATTGAGGATTACAGCAGTGTGGTTTTCCACTGGCCGTTTTCTCTTATTCATATGAGAAAACATTAAAAGCATCATTATCTCTAGCTGTAGCTTAATGGGGGTCAGTTTCTTACTTTGAGTTACCTTAAGAATATTATAAAGAGATTCAAAAACAAGAAGATATTAATGCATACTGAATAAACATGGAACAAAAAAAATTCCCATGGGAAAAATGTCATGAACTGACTCAAAAGAACTTATCAATACCAGAATGCATAAAGGCCTGGTAATGAAAATGAGATGAGTACTTGCTTTACCACCACATTACATGCTTCCATAAAACGATGCATGCTTTGATCAGCGTTTCCCAGGGAAATTTAATTCAGAGCATTGCCTGCAGTTGAAAAACTGCAGTGCAAAGAAGCTAAATTGTTTAGCCATACTACTTTAGCTAATGCCTTTTAAAAGACGTGGGGGAGAAATCTATGATTTATGTTGATTTAATTTTAAGTTTAGTGAATAAGGCAGGAAAAAAAAAACCCCACCCAATCCATCCATCCTTTTAACCACTTTCCAATTCAGGGTAGCAGGAACTTTTTTTCAAACTATGAAATGAATGACAATCAGTACAATATGCAATTCTATACAGCAACATTTTAAGAGCATTTAAAATGAACTGAGTAACATGTGATTATATACGCACCATCTGTTTCTCGCTCTCCTTCCTCCAAGCTGCCAGAGCACACAGAAGTTTAGTTCTGGCGACAGCGTGTGGCATCACCAGACAGCGATCTATCACAGAGAGACATTTCTGAAACTCCAGTTTCATCTTTAGCCTGTCATCTTCAGACAGAGTTAGCTGGGACAAACACAAACACCTATGACAGAAAGGAAAAGAGCAAAGTGACAGGTGAACCAGTTTGACTCTTCTAAACTTACTGGGTACCATTATCCAATGTAAATATTATTTATAAAAGATAAAAAGTTCCTTGGAAGTAAACAGTGTGTGGCATCTGCTACCATTGCAGCTGCTTTAAGAATTCCCACCTGCTATCATCCTAAACTTGTGGAACCAGTTTGTTGTTTCTTTCTTTGATTTTCCATCTTCTACTGGGACCGCATACACAATCTTTAGTTTCTGAAATCAGAAAAATTGCCTCACTGACCTGAAGAAATCTTTGCAGCGTGTCCTAAGTGCCTTCTGCTCCTGTAGCTCTTTCTCCATGTCTTCCTTCAGAGCCTCCCTGGTGGAGCTGAGAATACGCAAGGCTGCCTTGCCTTCCTGGTGCAGTCTTTCCTGACCCACCAGGAGAGCACTCGCTCCCTGTCCTGATCCTTGCCCTGGTTCCATTTGCAGCGGAAAGTCTTGTTCTCCTGGAGGCAAGAGGGCTAATACAGCCTGAGCTGCAGAAGGTTGGATGGCTTTGATGTCTGCTATGGCACCCTGGATCACACGCATGGTGACCTAAAGAACAGGTATGAGATCAGCCTCACTTCATATTTGTGCAACTTCATGTCTCACATGAGAAAATTGACACACAAAGTGATGTGAAGTCTGAGTGTGGCACCTTGCGGATGTCTGCAGCAGCTTCCTCATCCAGGTTGTTGATAAGCTCTGCTAGCTCCAAGCTGTGAACTGTCAGTAAATTCTGCCAACAGTGCAGATGCTGTCCTACCTCTATCCCTCCCTCCAGACCCTTGCACATGTTCGACAGGTCCTTCTGTCTCTGCTTGTGGACCGTCACCTGTACAAGGCAATAAAAAAGGATTTCATTTTTCAAATGGAAATACCTTGCAAAACAGATATTTTTACAATGGCCTGTGTACATCCACTTCTGCTCACCATGTCAGATATGAGCTCCCTCCTCTTCTTAATCAGTCCGCAATGCATGGCTCTCCTCTCCTGCTTCAGTGCCTCATCCAGCCTCTGTCTCAGCATAACCAGCTCTTTCTGAGCCTTCTCCTGCAGGTGGTCGATCTGCACTGCAGGCAGTTTGCTCCCTCTGGTGGAGAAGGGAGCAGAGTACCATAGTGAAACTGTAGCATAGTGTACTTGTATTTGTAGATATCAACAAGATTTTTAAAAACACTAGAGCATTTATGTCCCTGAACTTTTAGATACTGCATATTTTGTTTTGTATATGTCCCATAATTACCAGACATGTTTCAGTTATTTTTTTATTAAGACGCAGAAACATTTTTTTTTTAACAATTGGCACCAACCGCCTGATGTAAGTGAACCAGCTGTCCAAGTTGCTGGAGGTGCTGGAGAAAGTGTCAGAAATCAGGCTGTTAAGGCTGTGGAGGCTGTGCACCAGAAACTTCCTCTGTGCGCTGCGTTCAGCTAGCACATAGCGCAGATTGGCAAGGACTACATCCAGCACCTCCTCTAGCTGATCCTGGATAAAAACAAACAAAAACAAAACAACAACTTTATGAATTCATTGCTATTTACATTCTTTGTGTTTCATGTTAATGTTTCACCACAAGTGTAGATGTATGCATATCACAACATTTTTCTTTAAACAGGCATGACAATTAAATGATAACCCAACTCAACAGGCTCTGACTGTTCACCTGACAAGTAAAGTATTCGTGCTGAAGATTCTTGGCTGTGCTCTTCTCCAACTCTCCCATCCTGGTGGCCTCCTCCAGTTCCTCTGAGAAAATCTTGTGCAGCTCCACCCGTCGCCACTCAATGATCTGCCTCTGGAGCTTTGCTGAGGCCTCTTCATGACGAACCAATAAGATGCGTTGAAGCTGACTCTGGCTCAACTTGTGCAGCTTCTCCAGGAGGACACTACACTG
Source organism: Pelmatolapia mariae (assembly GCF_036321145.2). Taxonomy (NCBI): domain Eukaryota; kingdom Metazoa; phylum Chordata; class Actinopteri; order Cichliformes; family Cichlidae; genus Pelmatolapia; species Pelmatolapia mariae. The sequence continues at coordinate 33,941 of NW_027052057.1, read as the reverse complement.
AAGAAGTTCCTGAGATTTCAAGATTTCAAAATTAATCTTAAAGTTGTGAAAGTGAAATCTTTCTTCTAACACGTTTATATTTATTTTATTCATAGAAACTTTCATATTCTGGAACAGCTGTTGTACTTGCGGTGCCTCTGCCATAGTGGTTTAAGGATTACATTTCAGTCAGCCCTTGATGGCTGGGGTCCCCCATCACAGCAGGTAGCTCTACATGTTTAAGTTGGCAGTTTTACGGCAGATGCCCTACACCCTACTACACTACAGAGCTATACGAGCTGCCAGTGTGACTGAACAGTTAAAAACAAAACTAGTATATACACCTTGATTCAGAACAGATTTCTTCCTTTGTCCAATTTCATAAACACTGACCTAGTAGTTTTTTGTGTAATCCCAAAATGCTAACATCCTTGGCAGAGTTAACAATGCAAAAACAGATTGTTACTACCTGTTGATCTGCATGTTGACACAGCAGCTCAGCCTGGGCCTTCTCAGCAGCCTCTCTGCAGTGCTCTGCTTCCATTTCTTCCCGAGTCTCCAGGTTACACTGACCAGCCAAGGCAACCATGCGAGCCCCTCGCTCCTCCTTGAGCCGTCCCTCCATGCCTAGCAGCTGCCCGTGAAGCACACTAAGCAGCCTCTCCTGGGCTTGAGCACTGGCCTGGCCCTGAGATTGAAGTCTGGCAAGCAAGGAGGACATCACGTCCTTGTAAATCTGAATCCGGACGGCTTCCAGGTTATTGGTGGCATGTAGCAGTGAAGACATTTCAAGACTAAAGAGATAAAACACATGATAAACAGAATAAGGTGGTATGTTGCAGGTATTGATTTTGACATAATGTAGAAAAAGGAACAACTTTACAGTAACACAATTAACGATTCATTTTTGTACTAATTGTTTTTTGGTATTGTTCCATAAATGGAAATTAAGTCATGCTGAGCTGATCTACTCACTTTTCCAAAGCCCTGTACATGTTCTGTGGATCCTCCAGAACCATGGTGTCCACAATCTTGTCTTCAAATGTTGCCTCATCCTTGACTGTCTCACTCAAGTTGGAGTCTGCAAACTCAGGGTCTGAATCACTTCTGTTTCTCTGAAGCAAAAGAAACACCATACGGCAGAATGAAGATGAAGAACAAAACAAAAGAACATATACAGACATTATTATGCAAATGAAATATATTGCAATAAGCATTGTTATAGCAACTGCATTTAAATTGTTCATGGTCAATATTACACTTTATCATTAGGTTTAAGAGATGAACTTGTGATACCCTTTTTTGAAAAAGATTCAGTCTAGTTCTGAGGCCTATCACATTTATGGCCAGAAACCCCAGCAGCAGCAGCACCATGGTGACAAAGAACCCAGCAACAAATCCAGCAAAATGAACACCGTGGTTAGGATAGATCTAAAAGAGAGACATATATGTCACACTTACAATTAAGTCCCTTTTATGAGCACGATAAATATAACACTGAAGAAATGACAACAATAAACAACTTGTGCTGTCATGTAGATTTTGTTACAAATTAAGGCGCTGCCCCAAACTTACCCTGTCTGTGGAATTCATCCTCAGCGTTAGATTAGCCCTTAATGGGCCAAACATGCTGACATCATTCTGTGGAACCAAGAAAGAAATAAACAACCAGGTTAACAGGGCTGGAAATGACCTTATTATCCTGCAAATTAGGATCTAGAAAGCTTTGGTTTGAAAGTGTTGCCAATTAGGAAGATTGACAAAAGTACCTGTGAGGCATTAGAGAAGGTGAGAAAAGCTGGAAGGTCAAGGACTTCGCTCTTTTGACTCCTTACGTGAGCAGTATAATTGAGAACAACTTGAGATCCAGCTAAGTGAGCAAAATAAACATATCAACTGCCGAAGCAGCATGCAAACATAGTCTGGCTAAAAATAATCTTAAACATCCTCATTCCCAAACATACCCAACAACGACTCAATGGCAAATGTCTGGTAGCCTCTTTCCACAACCCTGCCTTCAGATTTTAGAGGTACTAATCCTGAAATCGAGTCCCGGATAGCCACCTGAGATAGGTTGGTGCCACCCACAGGGCCCACGTTGCGAACCAGCAGAAAGAACGTCAACTGAGGGGGATCAGTGTCAAGCTTCACCTTGGTCACATGATTGAAAAATAAACTTATATCAGGTTAATTGGTTCATTAAATGTGCATCTATCAAAGGGTTTTAAATTCTTTCAATATTGCTGATGTACCTGTGCACACTTGTGAAATTTTACCCCAAATGCAGCTGGAGGCACCACACTCTGAACCTGCAGGATTATAAAAAAGAAAAAAAAAACCCAAAACAATATATATTTAGTTTCTTCCAACACAATAATCTTTTCCTTTGATTTTTTTTTTGGAATAGTTTAGTAATAATCATGTAGAAACATACCTGAGGCAGCGAGTGGCCCAGGTTATATCTGGTGAGGGTGCTTCTGCTGTTCCTGAGGTGCAAGCCATTTGATACATAGGGAAATGAAGAGTAAAAAGAGTGTCCCCACGGACCAGCAGGAGCTGAAGAAGCGAGAGGGCCCCTCCCGAAAAATGCTTTAGCCACACCAATTTCCATTGTACCTGTCAGGTAAATGTGTATACATGGTGCTTGAACAGCTTGAAAAAAGCAGCTACAAAAGCTGAAAGAGAGCCTGTATATCACACATTCCCCAAGCAAAACTATTACAGCGTTCATTATGGAAATTTACACTCAAATGAACAACACAAATGGGTAAAAAAAGCACAACCAAACATTATTTTTCACATCATGGAGTAAGGTACAGTTGAATCAGCATATTATTTCATTATTTTAAAAGTTATTTTCTGTGTTATTGGCTAAGAAAAAGCACAAACCATCCTTTCTAAGTAATGGCTCTGCTGATTGTCCGCCTGGGTCATGTTGTATTGAATCCATACTGGCAAGGATCTGATGGGATAAGAGCATTAAGAGGTACACATGTATTATATTAAATATGTAATTATGTTATGGCCAGCAGTTATGGTCAGAGGTTTACACGCACTCATCATGATAGTGATTGTCATGGTAATTTTTTAATGATTTATTTTCACCGCTCTTTTTAAAGGGTGGAATATTTGCATACATATTTAATGATTTGGTAGAATTCTCCTTTTCAGATCTTCACTGAGTCCCTTGGACTTTCCCATTGTTCTGAGCACTGATCAATCCATGAGTGGTATCAAACAAATCCTTTTTATGGTGTTAAAAAGAAACTAACAGTTGTAGTCAGTCATGATCACCAAGGAGAAGGATTAGAGAAAATCCAACATAAATTCAAACTTGTGCACATAGTTCTTGTTTTTTAGAGCCATTGAAGATGGAGCGGTACCATCATTCCACCAGTTCATAGAAATCATTAAAAGCCCCCAAATTACCATGAAAGTCAAGCTTATGATGAGTGGATGTAAACTTACGACTGTAACTGTAAAAACGAAAACAAAACAACAACAACAAACAAACAAAAACAAGGGTTTGTTACGAAAGAACGGTTTATTTATTTATTTTGATGATGCGAGTCAATCTATTGGTTGCTAAATTTAATTTGAAGGCTAACAGCGAAACAAATACCATTGACTTTTTACCACTGAGCAACTCACCCTATGTTTCTCAGGGAAAGAAGATGTTGTGTGCCATGATGTACTCAGGGCAGTGCCGTTATAACAAGACTGGTTTCCAGTTGTGTCCTCCAATACACCGGTGCGCCTTGTTACATCGGGACAGCAACGTGAATATAAAAAGGCTGGAGAAAAACACGATACTTCGATATTTAAGAAGTATATACATATTGCGACCCTCTCCACGGTAAAGTGTACCCGAAGCATTCGTGACTTGGTGTGCTACCACCGAGGGAAGCCGCTAGCTAACTGTCTGCACTTCACTGTGCTGTGGCGACGAAAACATTTCTCTAGCTTTTCTTGAGAAACACCTAATGTAACAGCGTCTCCGGTGTTCAAGAACGTCGTCCTTGAATTTTAACATATACGGAGAAACGGCATACGCCGTTTCAACGATTTATAGACCTAAACAAAGTCAAGCTTCATAATAACCGCTACTGCGGAAAAACTTCGGAAAACATCTCCAAAACTTGGGAAGAACTGTTTAACTCCAAGAAAGTCAAGAGGAACAAAGTACACTGGATAGTTTCCGGTCTGTGGTTTCAAAATAAAAGAAAATAGCAGCCTAAAATCAAATACTTTTATAGCGCTAGAAAAAACCCACATATGTTAAGAAACTTTAAGTTTGTTGGAAATCTTTTTTCTCTTACTTGTGTCAGTGTTCTTATAGACACTGACTCCCTTATTTTTATGCAGAGGTAATTCATCGTGCTTTAACATTGAAAGCAAATGTATTTCATTTCCGATCTAGCAGCACGGTCTTGACTCACTCTGAAAATCTCCTTCCAGCCCTCTTTTTTTAAGTTTGTCGTTTTAGGACAAGGTTTTGGCTCAAATAAGTTGCTGGAAATCGTAGCTTGCTCAAGTTTAGAACCGTATTTTTTAACGAAACACGAAAACCTTTGAAATCATTCTCGAGCAGATAAGTTTAGTGTAGAGATTGTTTTTTTTGTTTGTTTGTTTGCTTTTTAGCTAGCGTCAGATGTTACCGTTTACTCGATGAGTCCTACAAAATGCTCCGTATTATTTCTACAGTTTGAAGCAAAGCAAAGATGGAAGAGAGGGAAGTGATGGCGGAATGCGCCACCGATGTTTTGGTCAGTTTCCCCGAGTCGCTGCATCTGTACACAGGACTACTGACAGTAACTACAGTGTGCGGAGGGCTGTCGGGAATATTAGCTGCTGCTCTTTTGTATGTATTCTGTCTGAAGCCTTTGCTGTTGACGAGACAAGTAAGCATAAATGTTCTCTCCCACATCCCCTGAATCCACTGTATTGATTCCTTACACTTTACGTTCCATATTTGAGATGTTTGTTTTCTCTTTTGTCCCATCAGGGTTACAATGCAAGTAGACTGCTTGAACCTGATGATGCTGAATTAGACAACAACCAAAGGGACTATGTCAGCAAATGCAAGGAGGAGGCTCCAAGTGGAACCACTTATGACAAAGTATTACTCTAAGACTCAATTACTTAAAGTTAGTGTTGTTTTGCACAGGTACATGAATGAGGTAAATCAAGTCCAAAATTACCACAACATTCATGCCCATGATGACTGCTTGTAAACTTCTGACCAAAACTGTACATACATAAACTTGTATTTTTATTCAGTGTCACAAAGTTTTTGATGGTTAAGACTTTTCTTTAATAGTTTACTCTGTTTACTTATTGAGCAGGAGAAGAAGCAGCCACCCATGAACAGCGATGTGGCTGCTTTTGCATCCAGAGCAAAAGTGGTTTATCCCATCAACCAAAAATACAGAGTAAGTCCACCATCTCTAGAACATGTGGCAGAATTACACATACACAACTAAACAGTGTTTTATTCCAGATATGCTAAAGTGTTTCCTTTTTTTTTTTTTTTGGCTAAAGCTGTTAATTTTGTCTGTTTACCACAAATATCAGTAGAATGTGAATGAATTTACGTATGCAGATTAATCCACATGATTAACTAACATTGCAGTTGAAAATTATTTAGCAAAATATACCCACAGTATTGTTAAGTGCATGTGATCAAAGTGGATTGAATATTAACCTGATGCAAATTAACTGATGGAAGTTTGGCTTCGATTGACATACACTAATAAGTAGTAGTTGTATTCTTCCATTAACTGCATATTTCATTAACTACAATATGCACAATGCTAGTTAGAAATACAATTGATATAAAGAATATGTATAAGTTGTGTTTTACAATGACAAGAAGGAAACATGGCCTACTTGGCTACTGATCGCGCTTTATGTTTCACTGTACCTGTCAGCCTTTAGCAGATGGAGCATCCAATCCGTCTCTACATGAGCACTCAAAGTTGCCAGTGATGCCTAATGAAGAGTCGTCCTCCTTCATGGATGGAGAGTCTGTGAGCCAAGAGCAGGACAACGATGGCAGCAGTCAGTTCATTTTCTCCTCGCTGTTCCCCAAGAGCTTACAGAACCAGAGATTTAACAGGGTTTCCCACTATCCCCACACACTGACACAAACAGGGTAAAAAATAACTGTACACACACATTATAACCACCAATTAATCATGGCACATTGCACAGATCCAAGTAACAACACTCACCATATTTGTTTACACAGTTTTGGAGGTAGGATCAGCCTTTACTGTTTGGCCCTGCAGGACATACAACATCACTGCTCTCAGCTTCAAGACGAAAAATATCTGGTGAGCTTTAATCATCTGTCTTATAATGTACTAGATTTCTTGTAGATATCCTTTAAAGAATGTTGTCATACTAATATATATTTTTTATTTACTTCATATTTTAGATTTTTCTACAGATGGTGAAAATAATATTGAACTATCGGTTTCCAAAAGACAAAACAGATGCTTCCTTTTCCAAGAATATTCTTCAGATGCAAGAAAAGGTAGGAGTCAATTACTAGTAATCTATTTAGAATCACTGACTTTTAAAATTTTCAATGTAAGCATCAGTTTTTATCATTTAAGGAACTGAATGAGTTGAGGAAACAGTTGACTGCAGGCCAAGCTGTGAGTGAGAAGAGTCAAGATGATCCATGCACACTGGAAGAAATTGAGAGAAGTCAGAAAGATCTTCTTGAACGTGGCCTTCAAATGGTAAAAGTCGAGAGGAACAGCTGTTTCACATCTTTTAGACTCCCTCTATTTATGCTGTCCTTCCATGAATAAACATGGCTGCACAATGTTTGTTTCTCTTCATAGTCCAAAAGTTTCAGCAAACAGGTGGAGGACTTGTGCAAACAGCTACTTAAGAAGACCAGCTCTTTCTCTCCAGATGAAGCTCAGAATGTGATTCAGTCTCTGATTCAGACACTTCTGTTAGTAGAGAAGCATCTGCTGAAGGCTCAAGAAATAGATCTAAAGGTAAACTAACACTCGTCATTTGGAGTAGCATTTATTTTGATTCTCATCACTTTTGTCATCATTTTAAGACCTACTGACTGAAAATATGCTTCTGAGTATTTCTGTTATTTTCCATTTCTTAGAAAATACAACAGAAGTTGTTGTGGTGGGAGGAGCTGACAGGTCTCATTCAATCCCAGCCTGCCTTGCTAAGACAGGAGGTGACTCTAAGGCAAGGCTTGATAGCTACAACTCTGGAACAGCTGACAAGCGATAACATGTTGAAATTTAGCCAAATGGAAAAGATACTTTCAAAAATTCAGGCTACACTGATTGAAGGCCTTCAGCAGTGCACTGACGGTAAGATGAATAAACTGAAATAGTTTTAGTTGAATCTCATGAAATTATTATGTGGTTCTACCAAATAAGAGAATTATATTTGACAGTAAGATGTATGTTTCTTAAGGCATATATTTACTAAACAGGAAAAAAAATTATGTAATGACATTTACAATGATTGACCAAATGTGTGTGGAGTTATCTTCTAATATACTCAAATGGTTCCCAGAGACAAATGGCAATCTGTAATATCTAGCCTAGTTCTTAAATTTAAGTGGTGTACTCATGGAAAATAGGGCATTTTCTGGGAATCCTCTTTAGCTCCTTAAATAAGGTCAAGTTCTTTCAGGACAGCAGAGAGTATCATACTGTATGTATTAGTGCATCCCAGACTCTCAGCCTCTTTCTACATATCCCTCACTGTTGTCATAGAGAACAAAAACAGGACAATGCTGTTTAGACGTTAACTGTGCCTACAATTTTCAGCCAAATAATCTTTTCTTTTTGGACTTATTGGTACTTTTATTTCCTTTTGTGCTCGAGATTTTATTAATTGTGAGAAACCTAAGTAGACTATGGAGCTATGCAGCTAGGAGACATTGTTCTGTCATGACTACTTGCTAAATACAACAAGTAAAGCATATTACTTAACTTTTATTCTATATTCAGCAAACTATCTTTGCACTGCAATAAAAGAAATGCAGTTATCTTGATAATCCTGAGCTTGATAGATTCCTCTATGCTGCAGATTGCATGAAAAAGATAAATGAGCTGGTGAATGAGAAGTGCAGCAAAAAGGTGTCCAAGAGGAAGAAGCTTCAGAGGAGTCACACCAAGGAGAAGAGCCGTGCCTTAGAACTGAAACAGAGTCCCAGTGACCTACAGGAGCTTACCAAGGTCAGGTCCAATACCTTAAGGATTACTGTTGAAATGGGATTGTGTGAGAGAGCTTTAAAGAATATGATTATCTGTTGGTACTTGAGGAATTTTCCTCTTGTCAGATTTAGTCACTGTAGTTACAATATCTAGGCAAAAGAGACCATGGAAAGTGTGCATGTAAGTCTGAGCTTATGTGCCCTCCAGGTATATCATGAGTTGCTGATGAAGCAAAGGCAACAGATTTGGGACTTGGAGCAGCAGCAGGACAGAAGGGTGGTTGACGGCCTCTGTGACCTCTGGAAGGTAAATGATCAATCGCTAAATTCTGTCTGCTTACAGAGCTCGTCTGTCTTTCTTATGTAGTTTCTGTGTCTTCAGAAACTTCGTACCTCTTGGTCCAAGAGGCTCGGGGAGCTGGCCAAGGATGTTTTTCTCTCCTCTGTTCCTGCTCAGACAAAGCTCCCTGCTGAACACTGTGAGAAACTGTGGCTGGATCTGGAACAGGAGCTGTCTGCTCAGCTGCAGCAGGTGGAGTGCACTACCAGGCAGCAACTGGATGACATTAGGGCTGAGCTGGATACATATGAACAGGTAGAAAACTTGTGTTGAATCTGTGTCATTGATTTCACATTTCAAATTTAATGATTTTTTTTTCCCCTGTACCGTATTTTCCACACTATAAGGCGCACCGTTGAAGACTGGGTCTGTTTTCATACATAAGGCACACCAGATTATAAGGCGCATTAAGACAAACAAAACAGTCAGATAACTCGTCCTTTATTAAGCTCATTCACAGTAACTCTTAACATTGTTAAGCTGTAACACATTAAATATTGAAAAATACACTTACTTTTTCAGTCCATTCAACTTCCACAATTCCATCAAATTCTTCACCTTTCGTGTCTGAGTTAAACAGCTGGGCAATTTCAGCATCAAGCATGCCCGGATTCCTCTCATCATTATCCGAATCAGTCTCGTTGCTGTTACTTAGCTGTTCAGTGATTATTCCAGCCTTCGTGAAAGCTCAGACGACACTTGAGACTAGAGCAGGGCGATATGGCCAAAAATATTTATCACGATATATATTTGAAAATTTGCGATAACGATATAACTGACGATATAATTGATGCGAGACAAAATACAACTCCACAACATTACTAGCGCAAAAAGACAACCTTCCATTTATTTTCACTTAAACAAGAAGCTGGTTTTTATGTGCATTAAAGCTATATAAAAATTTAACAGTGCAAATGCAAATTCCTTGCTTGAAAGTTTAACCAAAAGGCATTTCCAGTAGAAATGGGCTGACATATCCTGAGCATAACCATGCATAACATCCACTGAAGTTAAAAAGAGGTGCTTTGCAACATTAAACTGGAGTGCAGTACGTATTTTTCGGACCATAAGGTGCACGGGATTATAAGGCACATTAAGCGAAACAAAGCAGTCAGATAAATCAAACTTTATTAAACTCATTCTTCTTGCTTCCTCCACTTCTGTAACATTGATTCATTAATGCTGTATTCTATCACAGCTGCTCTATTCCCATGTTGTTGCAGTATATTAATGACTAACCTCACATTGTGGATGGATTATCTCAGTTGTTCTCCTGACTGAAGTTTGGTCTGTTTACAGCATCCTGCCATGCGATTGCATTTGTCTCTAACTATCAGGAACCTTAACGTTAACTTTTATAAGTGGAAAAGTGTTAGTGTTCGTCCTCCAGCTTCACTGTTTATGTTATGCTAACATAGCTGTGTCGCTAGCGATCACGTAGCACATCATTATATACCAGCTAGCCCAACTTCAGTAACCCTACAAACGTAACTGCTGTTTAGTTTCCTGTCTTCATTTATTTTGGAAGTGATAGCAGAGCTGTACGTTTGAATTTTTTCAGAAATCTCTCAGTCAGAACATGCTATATCATGCTTAGGTAACTAGCGAAACTAGCGAGCTAACTTCTGCTAGCTTCCTGCTAACTTCTAACTCCGTTAAGTGTAATAAATTCTGTTTTCATGGATGCCTGGAAGTTAAACTTCATAGTTACACCTGGTAAAGCAGTAATGCTGATTGTTTTATTAAAGATGAAAGAATTTAGACAGTTTTTAACTCTCAGTGATGCTGCAGTGTTCGTTTGCCCTGAAGGATAAGGAGTTTAGGACCCAGATTACTCCCAGATTTAAGAGCATCTTAGTCCGACAAACACGGCAATAACGACGGCCCGCTTGCATGTTCTGCAAAAAAATGTGCTTTGTCGTGTATCTGAGGGACAAACACCAAACCAGTTCCACATCACTGAAGTTGCACCATTTTTACAAACCAATTCTGGTTCAATTCTGGTTGTTTCACTCAACAATCGGCCATGTGCGTATGAAAACAATGGCACTGCGCATGCGCGTTTTACTCATATTCTATCGCGATATTTCATTTTCCTATCGTTGCCTAACATTATACCGGTATTACCGTGAACGGTATGATATGGCCCAGCCCTACTTGAGACTGATACCTTAGCCCAAGCATCCACGATTCATTGACAGATAGTGGCGTAACTCACTCGGCGTTGCCTCCCTGTCTTGGTGAATGTGTGTTCGCCTTCTGTCATCCAATGCTCCCACGCAGCTCATAATTTAACTTTGAACGACCTGTTGACACCAGTATCTAGTGGTTGGAGTTCTTTGGTTAATCCACCTGGAATGACGGCAAGCTCCGAATTCGTATGATTCACTTGGGTTTTGACAGCCTTGGTGAGATGGGTGCGCATGGAGTTGTAGATCAAAAGAGACGGAGATTTGTGGAAAAAGCCATGTGGTCTCTTGACATAAACTTCCTTCAGCCACTCGCTCATCTTCTCCTCGTCCATCCAGCCCTTTGAGTTAGCCTTGACGATGACGCCGACCGGAAACTTTTCTTTTGGCAAAGTCTTCCTCTTGAAAATGACCATGGGTGGTAGTTTCTGGCCATTAGCTTGGCAGCCCAGAACTACAGTGAAGGATGACTTCTCGTTCTCTGTGGTGCATATAGATACCGTACTGGTCCCTGTTTTCTCGACAGTACGGTTCACGGGGATGTCAAAGGTGAGGGGGACCTCGTCCATGTTAGTGATGTGTTCTGGCCGGATCTTCTTTTCAGTGATCTTATTCTGGCAGTAGGTACAGAAAATGGCCAGCTTTTCTTTGTAATCGTTTGGTAGTTGCTGTGAGACGGTAGTTCTTGTGCAGATTGAGAGATTATGCCTTTTCATAAAATGGAAGCACCAAGAAGGTCCCCCTCGAAAGTCGTTGATCTGCATGTCACGTGCTACCGCTGTTGCCTTGAGTCGAATAGAGACTGTAGAGACACTTCTACCTGCACACAACACGATAATGTTATGTTGAAGCTCAGTACGTATTACTTACCGCGAGGCTCTTGGCAACCGTAATGCTCCGAAAAGTGGTACTAAAAAAAGATTTTTGGACAGATTTTTGAGCATCGTGTACCACATAAAATCGGTTTGAGGTCAGTAAGCACAAACCAAAATTCATACATAAGGCGCACTGTCAATTTTTGTGAAGATTTAAGGATTTTACATGCGCCTTATAGTGTGGAAAATACAGTAATTTCTTCCGATTTTTAAACCATGCCCAGTGATCTAATTACATGAGAATTTTACAAAATTGTTTTTCCTTGTTTTAAACTGAGCTTCTCTTTGTGTAGGTATGGACTGAAGGGATTGTTTTAGGGCAGTCCTGTCTGCAACACCTGAGGGAACAACAGATGAAGATCATCCAAGCCATGGTAGCCAAACAGAGCTACACACTCAACAGGTAAAATCGTAAAAAATATTTATGATATATTGAGTGTATAAAAAAACTAGGTCTGCACTGTGGCCAAATCCACTTATGAGTTAATAGGAAGTAATGGAATGTAATATTTCTCTTAGTGAAATGGGGAAGCTGATAGAGAAGAAACATGAGCACTTTCTGCTGGTGGTGCAGAGGCACTTTGTGGTCAGGCACTTTTGTCTACATATGCTGAAAGAGATGAGGCTGTCCAAGCTGAAGGCACTATCTCAGACTGATTTCAGAGCTCTACTAATAGAAGATCCCAGTAAAAGCCCACTGTGTGTCAATTTAACTCTCAAGGTGGGAAAATTCACACATATAAACACAGTTGTTTTTAATTTATTCGGTGTTTTAATAATTCTTCTGTTGAACACTGTTATCTGCTAACAGTCACAGAATGGCAGGCCCAGCCTAGCAGAGAGACATCTGGGCCCAGAGAGTCAGCTATTGGGGAATAGCTTCCAGCAGGAGTTCCTGTCTGAACTGGAAACGGGAACCGAGCTCCTTCAGAGCCATGCACAGCTGGTACTAGGCAACACCCTAAGCTATGCCATTCAACAAATGAGGGAAGACCCGCCTACAGAGTTACAGACCGCTTCTAGCCTGAAGGTAAGACCTGGGTCAAAGTTATTTAATTTCACTTATTTTTATAAATGTCTAATAAACTGAGAATTAGCTTCCAGTGGTTGGTTTTCATTAGGTTGCAGGCTATAACCTTTTTTATTCCACTAGCACCACCTGACTGAAGCTGCTGCAGAGAGCGTTTACTTGACCAAAGATTCTCTTACTTCGCTGGTCCGAAGCTACTATTCCCACCTACAGGATATCACCAGAAAACTGCACCAGGATGATTCAAACATAAACCAGGGTGAGACAGACTCAGCACAAGTTTAGTTTTTAAACTAAAGTAACCAGAGTAACCCTGTATTCATTACTGAGTACTCAGAAATCTTGAAGTAGCTGCCTTCTTATTTGTAAAATTATTTTCTCTTTTGTTACAAATGTCCTTTTCCAAATAATCCCAAAGGAGTTCTTTTGGTTTGAAATCTGGTGACTGGAGGACAATTAAGTACAATGAACTCATTGTCAGCAAACCACTTTGAGCTATTTGATGCAAAATGGTTGAAGAGGGAGGATGGATTGGTGCTTTCATGTTGGTTACACTCGATTTGTATTTCCAATGTTTTTTCAATCTCTGATGTCCAGTTTTGGTGAGCCTAGCCTCAGTTTCCTGTTCTTAGCTGACAGGTGTGCCACTCATTGTGGTCTTCTGCTGCTGTATCCCATCTACTTCAAGGTTGATGTGTTGTGGGCTCAGAGATGCTCTATGCCATACCTTGGTTGTAACAAGGTATGAAGAATAGCACGTGTTAGCTATAAACTACTTCAAGGTGATAGGTAAGTCATATAAAAAGTGGTTATTTGATTTCCCTCAAAAGGAGGCAATACTCTAGGCATTTTCTCCCAGTACACAGCACTGACTGTGAACACTTACCGTGTGTTACTGTAAGAGCTGTGATAGTACAGGGTTGAAATAAACTGTTAACAGAAGAGAGCAGATGATGCTAGTCAGATGTGTTTTTATTACTTAAGCTATGAATGATTTCCTGTAAGGAGGAAGAAGCTGAAATGACTTGCTTCAGAAGTGCACGATCTAATTCACCATTTTCCAATGTAAGATAACTGAAGCTTCTTTTGATCTGTGAATCAAGCAGAGGTGTTCTATTAGAGTCAGAAAATAACAAGATAGAGCTGAAATGAGCATAATAAATGGCAAATTCTACATTTAAAATTGTACGTCAGCTAGTAGTCAGTAGACAGAAAATCCACCTTACTCTTTTTACTCTTGTGAACATTTCCTTCAATCCTTCAGAGGTGAATGAGGGGCAAGAGAGCAGCAGGGCCTTGCTGAGAGAGCTAATGAACTGGAGCAAGAAACCCGGATCTGCTGAATTCCAACAGAGGTACATAAAACTGGTAGAGCTGGTATTTTTTTTCAGTGGTACTTTATTGTAAATTAATTCTTACAAAACATATACAGCGGTCCCTTGGTATAATGCGGTTCACCTCTCCTGCCCTCGCTGTTTCACCGATTTTTTTTTTTTTTTTTGGTGTGCAATCTTGCATGCTTTTTGTTTTTTTTTTTGTTTGTTTGTTTTTTTGTTTTTTTTTACAACACATTGTGTTCTGTGTCATGATCGGCTGGAGACCATTGTCAATCAATCTCCTCCATGCCGTATCTCCTGTACAGTACAGAATGCGTTCAGCTTGTCAAATTTCGATCGCTAGCAGTGTTACTCTGAAGTGCTGTACTGTATGTTTGTAAGTATTCTCCCTAACAAACACAACAATGTCGACGAAACATTTTGCACTGTAAAAGGCACCTGCCCTAGCACCCAAAAGGCAGAGGAAGATGCTAACTATCGCACAAAAAGTTGGACTTCTGGACATGCTAAAGGAAGGCAGAAGTTACCGGTTTTTTTTCGGACCATATGGCACAACGGATTATAAGGCGCATTAAGTGAAACAAAACAGTTAGATAAGTCAAACTCTACTCAGCTCATTCTTCTTGCTTCCTCTACTTCCGTACAATTGATTGATTAATGTTGAATTATCTGGCAGCTGCTCTATTCCCATGTTCTGCACCTGAAAACAGGTTTTGATCTTTGGTTTCATTCTATAATACTGGACTTAGTTTTCTACAAAAGTTTGAACTTTGAGAGTGCTTAAACAAGAAAGAAAAGTGTGAAAATGTTCATGCCTGTCTGAAAAGTGTATAAAGTGTGTAGTGAGGGGCTTTACAGCCTTAAAACATGTATAATAATTGTAAAAAAATAAAGCGCGCTACTTCGCGGGTTATTTTTAGAACGTAACTCGCGTGATAAACGTGGGACCACTGTATATAATTTTCCATTTATCTTTGTTTCCAAATGTATTAGGGTTGAACTTCACAAAAGAAAGGTGCTGGAGCAATATGATCTGGATCAGGAGATGACTTACGAGCAGCTTAGGCAAAAGAAAGTAGCCCAGGATCAAACCATGCAAAGGGTCAAAGAAGAGTTACTGGTTAGTATGCTTCGTCTGCACTGTACTTTTTGATAGTAGGTGCATTTACATCCTTTAGAAGTGTTGTGTTAACATTGTGATGCTTTGTCCATTAGGAGGCAGAAGAAAGCTTCATAACTGAGCTTGCAGCTTTGGCCCGGATTTCTGACCAGAACCATGATCCAGAACACAGCAGTGAAGAGGACGACACTGGTAACCACCCTTACCCCTGACAATTAAATTGTGTATATTCCCATTTCACTCTTTCATGTCCTTTTTAATTTGTTTGCGTTTGAACAGGTGATCAGAGTGCCCCGATACTGGACCTGCTGGCCCTTAATCCAGCATTAGATCCAGCTTTGAACCCTTCACTCACCCCGACTGTAGTAACACCAGTGAAGAATTCAAAACAGAAGAAGGAAAGAAAACGAGAATCTCATCAGAGTTGACATCATTCCACAGCGTTTACGTTTTCCTGCAGTAATATTCTGTAAAAGGTTGACTCTTTTTTGTTGTTGTTATAGTTTTCCTCTTATAAAGCCAAAATGTCTCTGTTGATACTAGTATTGTCATAAAAAGGTTTTAAGTCAGAGTTTAAATACTGTTATTCTGAAATGTTTCCCTCAGTGTTTCTGTATTTTTAAGTGTATCATGACATAACAACTCACTGAAAGTGATGAATTGTGTCTTTCTTTCATACCTGACTATGAGAACTGCTACTCAACAGGCCCTGTCAGTAAAGCATTTACTGCCTACACCCACACTGCTTTTCATACCACTGCTCATTCTCTGTATTGATTCCTGAGTACATGGGATGATGGATGCTTTTCTAGTGAGTTGTTGGATGAATTAGAGATGTCCATCCTCATTGTAGCAGAGTGCTACTACTCAGCGATGAAAGCCTCGCATCTCTCTTGGTCTAATGGGGTTTTAAGTACAACCCTTTATGGATGATAATGCAGAGTAATGGTGAAAACTCTGGGAGGGCTGGAGTCTGGCAGACACTTTTGTGTGTGCACAGCAATCCAGCAGGCAATTTAGCCTGCACCTTATGGTTCACTGTCGGTTTGAAGTTGAAGGAGTGTCAATTAGCAAACATCAATTTTTAATCTGCCCTTTATTTTCATGCTCATCTTGCACACATAGCCAATTATTGCCATGGCAGCCTGAGAAAATATGCTCCAGGTCCTGACCCACTCTTGCACATCACAGTGCCCTGCCAAGAGTGTCTCTCTTGCACTGTGTCAGTTAGAAATGTCGGTGTACTGTTGACTTTACAAATGTCGTCGCTGATCTGTGGTGAGGGGAAACCGTTTGGATGTATTTTGAGGTCCCTTAGGGGACTGCAGGGACTTGTGGGAAGATGACCTGATTTCTAATTTTCTCCTCTCCTGCCTGGGCTGTGGGCTCGTCACTGATTCAAACGCAGAGAAGCCCGTGAAAAGAGTGTGACTAAAACGATGCTACACCAGACCTATTTGGAATACGGTTTCTCTGTCAGCGTAAATCTGGATGTTTGGTTGATGGATACAGGCGTGGCTGTAATTCTGCACTGGTAGATTCAGGTAAGTGGAAATACACTTAGGTTTGCCTTGGGATATGCTTCACTGTTACCGACGTGTGTACAACCTAAATTGCATATTTGCAGCATTTTTCTGTAATTGGTTTTATCCCATCTGACACACTAATCCAAAAGAGGTCATGGTCTTTTTTTTCTTTAAAAACAAAAGAGAGAAAGACAGTTGTCCATACTGTTTTTATATTAAGATCATTTACAAATGCAACAATTGGAGTTTCCAAATGCACATTAGTATGTTCATCCATATGGTCTTCATTTGTTCAGTAAATGCCCTGAAGCTGTTAATAGAAAAAGTGGATTAAAAATGTCCAGTGAGGTAAGTGTGCGCAGTGTGACGGCATCATCAGATCAGATGATCGTTTATTTTAGGACCCCAGAATAAGGTCGCTTTCCAAAACTGAAAAAAGTATCCTCTGTACAGGAAGGTGTCTGAATCACTTCTGTAACTAACAGAAACTTGTAAGCTAATATAAGAACCTCAACATAATAAATGTGACTGTAAAATGAGTATGACATTTAGAACCGGTAAACTATATTTTTTATAATAATAATACAAAAGAAATGTGTAGTAGCATCACTATTGTTTTTTGTTATTTATACACAGCATGTGTATTATTCTAATTTAAGTAATTCAACAAACATGCTTTCCTGGGGAAACTATTTTATCTTCACTCACTTTTTGACTGGTCAGATATAGGACTTCAATTCCCTTTGCAATCATGTTTAAGTGGCTTTAATACTTAGTAGTTTTGTGGCATTGTCTTGCATTTGAGAAGTGCTATATTTAAATTGTACCAATCTTTGCCTATCCTAACTGCTTTCTTCTGCTTGTCAGGTGAGCAACCATGGCTAACCTGCAGCAGGAATACCCTGGAGTTCTTCTGGGGATCCTGGAGGAACTGGCCAATATGCGCCAGTGGCTTACGTTCCAGGATCTTTGTCGTATGGTCAGCAGCCGCTTTGACCTCGAGCACCTTATTGAGCTCAGGAGTTTGCTCTTTGCTGCAGCTAGCAGGGATCCCTGTTTCCCAGCCACTCTGTTCAGGGACAGAGTTTCTACCAGAGGCCAGGGGCTATCACCCATAGGTGTCGCTGCTGACATAGTAACTATCTTCAATCTTATTCAGATGACGGGTGGGGTCTCTGAAGGGAGCCAACCAATGAGAGCCCCCACTGTCCTGCCTGTTGACCAGTCCCCAGGCCCCAGTCTGCCTGGGATCCACCAGCTGAATATCCCTGGTCGAGAACGAGTACGCGCCCACTCTGACTCCAGTGGCCAGCCTATTGACCAGCACTTGCTTTTTCCAAAATCAAATTACTCAGCGCGGAAACGAGCAAGTCTTCCCCCGGATCCTATCTCACTTGTGTCCTCCCCCCCAATAAGAGCGAGGGCTGTGTCTTTCGACTTGCCTCACACCACCCTTCTGTATCCTAGCAGTCAAATCCCTGACAACGCAATGAAGAATATCTACCTACCTTTGGAAACAGACAGTGAGTCTAGTGGAGATTCTGCCACCGTGGAGGTGTTTGAAGCTGAACAGGGAACATCGGTTGACCAGAAGAGAAACATCTTCAGGAAAGACTTCCACAACCAGCCACCTTTAATACCCCAGGTCACTGTTAGCAGTGAGTCTCCCAGTCCCAACAAAGGGCAGAAAGGATTCGACAATCTCAGCTTTGATATGATCCCTAATCCTTACCCATCACCAACAGCAGTTTACCAGACTCCAGAGCAGCGAGTTAAACATGAAAGCTTGGATGACCTACAGGACTCAACGTATTTCGGACCTGGCTCTATCCCGGAACCATCCCCACGGCACCTTCAACCTCCTAGGACAAAAAAGCATGCATGGAGCAGTAAAAGTCACAGTCTAGAGGATCGGCTAGGCCTAGACAGCATTGGGATGGGCATAGAATCACAAGGGGGGCAACTTCCAAGACGTTCAACCCCTGCTATCAGTAGGGGATTTGGGGGGTCTTCAGGAGGAGAGAGTGGAGATAGTGGATTGCCAGGTGGAGCTGATGGATTCAAAGCTCAGGCAACACAGACAGACCCACCGGACCCTCGGCGACTCCGTAGCCTTGTTCATGCTGATCGCCTCTCTTTTATGACCTCATTAGATGACCCTGAGTTTGGGGAAGATGACATCAGTGCCATCTTTCGTTTCTTAGATGACATTAGTATGTGTGGTTCCACAGGAGTCCTGCACCCCAGTGATAGCACCGCTAACCAGGACACCCCTGAGGCTAGACGTGGCCGGCTAGGTCAACTCCAGAGGCTCTTTCACTCTCTAGAAAGCAGTGACGATGGGCTGAAAGCCAGTGTCTGTAAGTTACTGCTTCGTATGAGCCAGATAGAAAGACAACTAGAATCGCTGAATGATGTGAAGTCTGAGATTTCCCAGGTACTTTCTGCTTTGCAGCGATTAGATGAAAAGATCCAGCAGCCACCTGGAGGTGGCGGACAAGTTACAGGTGGGAGATGGCTTGAACCTCTTAGTGGTGTCTCCTCTTTCATGAGCCACCCTTTAACTCCTTCAGAATCATCAGAACCTCAACCTTTGTCTGCATCTGGACATCTGTTTCCCGCTACCAGCTCCAGTAGTCTGGACTGGAGCCGTTGGAATACTCCAGGAGATCAAACAGAAAGCAGCAAAGGTCAGGCAGATTCAAAGGGCGTGAAAGAAGGGAAGAAGGATGCATCATCTAGTCGTGCCTCTAAAACCCAGCCTGAAGAGAAAAGTGTCTCTGACTCCAAACAACTGAATGTGTCTAACTCTGCAAGAGACTGGACTGTGTCATTCTCGAAAAGTAAAGATGGCAAAGCTTCACAAAGAAAAACCGGGCAGGTAGAGTAATTCCACATAGTATTTGATCCTATATTTTCTATGATACAAAAAATAAATGTTAGATTAGAGATTAGTTCAGAAGCATATAATTAATCGCCCTTAAATGTACATAACAGTTTTAGCCCATGAGTATAAACATGATGTTCAGCCTCAAAAAGGCATGTTTTTAACTCTGTATTTTGCCGACTAGACATCTGTGATTATGTGGTTGTTTGAGAAGTGAACTATTGGTTTAAACTTTTAGGATGACTAAGATTTGGTCAAGACTGAAAAGAAATATATTGAAATGTATATACATTGTGGTATTTAGCATAACTAACATTGTCAACTTTCAGAATTTTAAATACTTTAAAGATGTGTTGTCATCTAAACAGCATACATAAAATCTGTGTTTGGTGCATATTTATTCTAGGCAGATCAGTCGGGCAGCACCACTAACCTACTCTCCCAAAAGCCTGCCAGCCTGGTGGAACAAGTGTTTAACTCATCCCTGTTCCACCACAAAGACAGCAGTCTCACAGGGGGGCTAAGCTCTGGAAAGGTCCTGGACCCCAGAATGGCCGAGGGAAGGGGAAGGCCAATATGGACTGTAGATGACAGAGAAGCACGAATCTCACCATTGGACTTACAGGCAAGAATTTCTGACTTTTAAAGCGACACAGTTGTTAAATAAATAAATATTTTTTGTTTTCTGTATTGTCTCTTAAATTAAGTCAATCACTGCAATGTGGAAATGACACAAGCAAATATGTTGTATGATTTTTTTTTGATTGCCTAATATCAGTGCCTAATGCAGACTGAAGATGAAAGAGTTTTCCATATATTAGATAGACTGGGATTTTATGTCAGCTGACATCCATATCGATCAGTCAAACTTTATTTATATTTATGTGTTGCACATTTAATGTCTTAGTGCAAAAGGAAAGGACTGGTCAGCCAATATAAACATGGAACAAGTCTGAAATAATAAATATATATCTACTTGGTATAGAAACTAAATGGAATTATGTCCCTCAGGCTCCCGAGTCTCTGAACCCGAACAACATGGAGTTCTGGATGGACGACATCTACAATCCAGGCTACGATGCTCTACTCAGGCGTAAAGAAGCTGATCTCCGCCGGGCCAAGATCTGCAAGCTGATTGCACTCATAGCCACTGCAGTGACTATCATTCTCATCATCGTCATTCCCATTTGCACCATGGGCCAGTGAAGCCTCTTCCAGAAAACTCACTTTCTTGCCTGATTTCATTTAATTTGTTAATATATTTATTTTCAGCAGCTATGAGCTGTGCCTAGGACCATATATGGGATTCTTATTGAGATTAGTGGAGGAGAGACTGTGACTCTTGAGCGGGTTTGATGATCTGCGAATGATCAATACCTCCTTTTATTTCTCTGCATGCACCATCATTATTTATTACTTCAGAAATACAGGAGGATTTTAACTGTTACTGGAAATTACATGTAGTCATTCCCTCGTACAGTTGCGTACACTCTGTAAATCATCTCCCGTGCCATTTTTTTTCTTCCATTTGCTATGATTTATTTCATGACTTATGTTCCTACTAAACCTGAAGCGGCTGCAAAGGAAGTAACTAACTTTAAAGGTTTTAAACAGTTCTACAGTAACTGATAGCATATGTTGAAACTAGTAATACTGAGCCAATGCAAAAGGGACTTTTTATTTTTATTCCCTCCTTTCGTCTGCACTTTTCTGAGAAACAACACTGTTAAAAAAATGCATTGTGAATATGCTTGAGCACTGAACACTGCCTGACTTGTTCTTGCTGTTCCCCTGAGAACAAACTAGGGCTTATTTCACCTCTGTGTAAGATAATTGTTTCATTAGTAAATCAGAGTTTAACATCTGTCATTTATAAATAGAGTTGGATTTCTTTTTATAATTAAGTTTAGTTTCAGCATTTCTTCTTGTACTTTAAAAGATATACTGCTCATAAATGTTAAGTTATTAAAGAAATAATATTTTTATAGAGTTTTCGCCCATTTCAAACTGTCTAATCCACTTTTGAATGTGTTTGACTTGTGGAGCAGAGTGTTTACCAAGCGTCAGGTTTCAAGAAATGAAAGTTGTTGTTGTTTTTGTTGTCGTTCGTGATGCTTTGGCTCTGGAGCAGTGAAAAAAGGAGGGAGCCCTTTCCAGTAACCACTCTCTGAGTGGATGATTCCACTTGTAATTTAATTGATGGGATGTTTGGAGTCCACCTATGCACATTATCTTTTCACAGTACTCACTTGCCAATAGCTTTTCCACATTTTTGCAGACTCACTTAGCAGATTCATCTGCTGTCCTTTGAAAACGTCCTGTGAACTAAGTATGCTAACTTTTTGTCCCTGGCTAAAGAATACATTGCGGCTGATGTCAAATCTGTTCATCTATAGTGGGATACAACAATATATCTCTACAACAAAAACTACCTGTGTAAAGCTTCTATCTTTCAGCTTTTGCTGTCAGAGTGCTGTTGCTTGAACTCCAAAGTAAGGCTGTGATGTAATGTGCAGAGTTCCCTTTATTGTGGTTAAAATATAAAGCACACTTACAGTAGACTGTAATCTAATACAGCCCCATCGGAAACCACAGCCTTTCAATGACCAGATAATTGAATTAAATACACCACCTCAACAAAAATTTAACATTGTAAGCTGCTCAACTTCAGTATTTTTCAGGACTAATTGGATTGTATTGCATCTTTTAGGTGCACATCTTCCTCTGACGTGGATTGCTTTGTTTGTTTGACAGTTGTCATGCCATAAAAACTTCACTTTGCACAGGATGTATAGAGAGAGAGGGTTTCTGCTTCAGTGTATGGGCCTAAGTAGATGCACTATATACCTGCCAAGTACTCCCCATGAGGCTGTTTGTGGATCCATTACCTTTCCAATGGTGCCAGTGAGAAGACTTAACTCAGCACAATCTGCAGGGTGCTTCCTTTGAAACGTCTGTGCATTAGACCATCCTTATACTTTTTTAGTCTTGAAATGCACATAACACTTTTGTTTGTAATGTCGATATTGTTTTTGTAGTATCCACGCAACTTTTAGACAAACAGAGGAAATCTGTAAACTTGTTATTCGAGTAAACAATGCCTAAAAAGAAAACTTGATCGTTAATGTAAGAAAAACATGTCACCATACAGTTTTCTGGTGTGCAATGCTTCAATGATGCAAGGATGTTTGTTGACTTGCCTGTCTGCATAAACTCATTAAAAGGGGTGTGTGCCTTTTACAGCAGTTTGTCTGATTTAATAAACTCTAAATGCAAACCTAAATGTAATATATCATAATCATGCACTTATAGCAATACAGAGAATGGGGGAAATCCTGCAGAAAAGAACTGCACTGCAAATTTAATTATGTCTCATTTTTCCTCAAGTGTGTGGTTACACTTGCAGACAGGAGAACAAGTCCATCCAATTTAAGAAAGAGCTGCTGATTAGAGGGGGAAAAGAGATATTCTGGCAGTCAAATGATCCATGACTAGAGGAAATGTACAAATAAAGATGAATAATTGATAAAGACATAAAGGACGCATCGACTGACAAATCTGATTATCTCAAATCAGCTATAGTGGACTTGAAGTACTCAGACAGTTCTGAAGTAATGCTCATTTAAAAAAATAAACCCGGCTAAAACCTGTTTTTGAATTGTAAACTGTTCTAATATGGACACTTACATGTAAGTTCTGCAGCTGAAAGCGTGTGTGTGTGTTGTTGTCATTAAATCTTGCACAAAGAGCTCCTGCTACACCCAGATATGCCATCCGCTGCTGATTAATGATGCTGTTGGGTGCATCCCAGTTGGCACGATGATTGCAACGAGACACAAGGCACAATTACTCACTGTTTCACAACTTTATAATTTCACACATAATTTCCCATTGCTGTATTGCATTCAATAATATACACAGAAAGAGCAGGAAGTATATATATTGTGGTGGCTTACTCTGAATAAAACTGCCTTTTTAACATATAGTGAAAACTGCATAGTCTATATATAAAAGTTACTGATATCACTGACTATATGTACTAATATTTAGTCACAGTCAGTAAGGTAGGCATGTCAAACTAAGTGGCCTCATGTGAAAATCTTAAAAAAATAAAAACCTTTAACACTTTTGTTCTATACATTTCAGGAATGTTAAAAATGCCCATGATGATTATTTGTTTGCTTAACTAGATAGATAGATAGATAGATAGATAGATAGATAGATAGATAGATAGATAGATAGATAGATAGATAGATAGATAGATAGATACCACAAGTGAAATTGTTGTGTTACAACAGCATGGCAAAGAATAAAAAATAGTACAGTCTACAATAAATAACAAAGAAACAGCACTTTGTAGTGCCACAGCCGCCTAGTAATGGCCTTATACTCGGAGGCGGATCTACAAGGGTGTTATGTGCCACCCTAAAATAATCTCTTGCCACCCGTAGTGCCACCCTAGGTTTTTGCATATGCCAATATTGTTTATTAAAATAAGCTAGCATTAACACTTTGAGCCTAGCTACAGTTAACACTGAATACCTAAAACTGAATATATTGCATAGTGTTACCCTCCCTCCCCACTACTAAAAAATGGTTATTTCTTGTTGTCAGTAGTAACCAATGTCTTTGATTGTGCTGAGCAATGATATTTTTAAAACTGATGAAAATCCTAGGCAAGACTCCGCTCCTCTGCGAGGAAACATCTGAACAATTATCTGTGTAAGTATGTTTTTCTAGCATAATATGTAAAGTTGGTAACAGTATGTTTTTAGAGGCTTGGTGGAGGACAAGAGGTGGTTGCCGTGGTGATAGGTGAAGTGGCGTGTCCACAGAGGAGATGCTCAGAAAGCTGCAGAAGAAGACGTGTGCCGAAGTGCTGAATCTCAGCCAAATACAGACAGCTGTGTGTATCCTCAATCATCTAGGTAAGTAGTGGGCTGGTTTCAGTCATTGTGCAAATGTACTGTTTATAAGGCTGGGGAAACCTGCAGTCAGCTGAGACTAAAGAAGTCACTTGGTTGAGTGACAAAACGTTTCTCCCACTGAAAACGCTACGTCCAGATGAACAGAATCAACTTTTTGGGAAGGACAACTGCTTTTCTCCAACTTTTGACCAATCACCTTAGTGTCCTGTTTATCACACATAATAAAAGGCATTTACTGTCTGTGTGTGATGCTAATGTGCTAATGTCATTTGTAACTATAGTGAATATGCACAGGACTACTGATATAGGGCTGTGTTTTTGTGGCACTTAAGTTTAAATTGGTCATGGACAGACATTCTTCCATAGCATGAAGAACAGCAAAGGTCTAAGGCAGTTTTGAACTAGTAATATTCATTTTCGAAATTGTTCTTAGTTTTAGAAATTTCAGATATTTTTTAACTGCTTTCATATGCAATCATGCAGGGCATTTATTTCGACTGAAGTGATCACTGGTGCTCAAGGCATCGTGCTTTAGAATTGAATTTGATCTTAAGGCTTTAAAAGCATTACACAGTGGACAGCAATGGGACTTGTGTATCATTCCTACATTTAACAACTTGTGACCAGGGCTAAATAAACCAGACATGAGTGAACAAAGGTGAATAAATCTGCACAGTTGAGCTGATTGTAAGTCTCCATGAAACTTTTCAACTCATTTACTCTTTCATCAGTCTGCAAATAAATACTGTGATGGTCGTCAGACCCACACCAAGTCCTGAGTTTGACATGTCATGAATCAGCTAGTATTGTCATGTTTTAGAGTAGTTAGTACTGTAAAACTAAGATTGGGCTTGTTTTACATTTTATATTTTATAGCCACAGGTTTGCTTTATGTGTTATTACAGGACATGTTTTTTGAAAAGCATCTCCAAGCTTGAAAGCTGGGCAGGCACAAGTCCATTTATTGGTGACGCTTACATAGTGGCTATTATGAGTTTGAGTAAATGAATGAATGAATTTGTTCGCAGCTGGAAGAGGGTGCCGTTAAAACAACCCTATTATTTTTTTCTGTTGACTGCTTCTCTTAGCTTCCAACAACATTATTACCAAACGTACTCATGCGCAAATAAATAAATCGCTCTTGTAAAAATGATCGGTGAAAGCCTCAGACTATCGTCGGTGGTCGATATATTCGTCCAATCGCCTAACCTTATCCTATATCATATTGTTGTGGTCCACAGAACACTTTTTTTTTTCACATTTTACTTTGTAATTATTAAATGTTTGCAGGTGTAAGCGAGTTTGCCTGCACCACCACTGTCCCACTGACATCCAAATTCATGCAGCAGCCAGATCACCACTCCTTGCTGCTAATGAAAGTATTCCAAAGGAAAGGAGGAGCTCTGCGATAAAAAATTAAGAACATCATTTTAAGTTGTTTTTGCAGCACATTTTGGGTCCTTATGGAGTTCCACTGTTAAAAGCAGTCCAATCAACCGACGTCAGCCAAATCTCTGAATTTGAGGAGAGATTATAGTACTGCGCTGCGCACTTATGAATTCATCCTGCTGCTTCTATCAGCAGTGGCATTATCTGAGGGGAACCAGTGTCCTGATTCCACTGCCCTGAGAATGGAGGCTTGACCCAGCAGGCAGCACCATCATACCAGCTGGTGAGTCTAGGAGGAGGTGGAATGGTGTTCTCCCTCGGACTCTGCAGCACGTGGGTAAAAGGTGTCGTCAGCTGCAGTGGGTCTGGGGTCAATGAATCCCCTGAATGCAATATAAGGAAACTCCTTGGACCCTGTAACCAGGTCATGGTATAGCAAGAGGACTCTTCCCGTTATTCTGGTACATCTTGGTGTTTTTGGTTAATGTCACAGCTGTATCGATTTTATGAGGCTATACTGTGTAAAAAAGGCTGGTGCGGTGTAGAGATTTACTTTAATTTGCCAGTTTTATTTGACTTTACAACATTTACGGAGAGATATTTTCAATAAAAAATTATAAATGCATATTTAGTTTAAATTCTAACCTTCATAGGCTATTGTAAAAGCTTAACGGATAGCTATTTATTCAAATTTGAAATTTGCGTTTGTAAAATAGTTTAAAGTGAAAAGTTGGGCATAAATCACTATAAACAGGCGTTTGTAATACATTTCAGGTAAATTTCATTCTGTACTACAACGGAAAAAGGGCGAAACGTCTTTATCAATGGCGCAGTTAAACGCTCCGACAATATTTCACAGTACACCAGTTTTATTGTACACGGTTTTTTTTATATATATATATATATATATATATATATATATTCATGTTTTATTTTATTTATTTTTTCCGCATGAAGATGATTTATTTTCTTTAAATATTTTGTGATGAATCGATGATTAAAATACATTACATATTACAATTATTAAAATACTTATCGAAACTGTGAAACTAAATGAGAATTTTTTTTTTTTAAAAATATGGTAACTATGGGAAACTTATTCTGAATAAATAAAGCCGACATGTTTATCCCTTCACCTCGCTTAGGTGACACTGGGAGTCAAGGTGCTAAGGTTTACGTGTTGAGCGGCAGGTATAAGAGCAGAAGCCAACAATCGAATTTGGTTTTCACGCGCTACCAGGAGCTTTTTCTACAAGTGCTGTGAAAACTGTACATCTAATGAACAAATTATTTTTAACTAATGTTGAGGGAGATTAGGGAGATGTGGCCAAATTTGATCTTGTACGCATAGTGTGCAAAATAAGTACTGCGAGATACTGATCTAAATAAATATATCATATTTATGTGAGTGCATTATGTGAGATTCACTTTAGTATTGCAGTCTATACAGGTGTCCAGATGTATGTTATGGGTGAGAAATTTAAATTGTGTGCATACAATAACCAGGCTTGAGGTTTCTCACCTGACTTTAGCTGTTTTATTTTCAATAGACTGATATTTAACTGAAATACAAATATGAAAACCTAAGTGCTGAACATGAATTCATTATTAAACATCACTGAAACTCTATGCAAGCTTAATGGCAATGTGTTCATAATTCACAAATATTATAGATTGCATTCATTTATCACAAAACTTTGTTCACAGCCACCAAGAACATGCAAAGTTGTTCTTTACTATGATCTGTACATGTCTTGAGATTTAAACCCTTAATTTCTCTGATTATTTCATGATTAACATAGATGACCTTTTTGTTTTCTTGTAGCTGAGTTGGTCAGTCCAGTCAGTTTATGTCAAATGATCATCACAAACCCGAGGAACCGTCCTTTAAGCCCTAGCCATTTGGACTCCATGAAAGACCTCTAGATCCCTCCCATTACCATGACCTGGTTTTGGGGTCCAAGGAGAATCCAACAACAACAACAACAACAACAACAACAACAACAACAACAATAATAATAATAATAATAATAACAATAATAATAATAATAATAATGGTACAAAGAGTTATATGATTACTATTAGTACTTTTTCTAAGACAGCTGGAGCTTCATCATGTTTTCTAAATCTGTTTGTAGAACACAAACAGATTCATGTATTACAAATATAGATAAATCCCTGACTTGTGACACTATTGATTCAATTTCTTTCATCACATCTCCTCCTGTTTTCATGCAGGCGTCTTTCGTACACCATCATCACTTTCTCCACTTGTTTATTTGCAAAGAGAAGCAGAGGCATGGCAATATATGGATTGTTGTTGACTAAAAACACACAGTGGTAAGAACTAAATTTGCACAGGTTTTCTGCATTTTTGCTTGTGCACTTGTTTTTGTTTTTGTTTTTTTGCAAAGGATGACAATGTTTCCATACACATAGTGAATGAGGCCCAATGTTTTTCATAGAAAAACTGGATCTTCTTAGTTCTGCCTGTATTTTCTTCACATTGCTACACTGATATGAATGCACAATTTTAAGGGTTTAACCAGACATAGAGGGAATGGGTCAAGGTTGGAAGGAAATCAGACATAGAGGGAATGTGCCGCTCCATCTTGGAAGATGAGGGCCAGTTCAAACTATTTTGTGTTTATTGGTTCTTGAAACATTCAGAGAACACCCAGACCACATTATTAAGGTTTACAGATAGAACAGCATGCATTTTATTTTCACTATACACATTTACAATGAGATATAGAGAAGATTGAGGTTTAGCTGTGACTGCATGGCTTGATTTTTGTCCATATGCAATGTGACATCTGTATGTGTGGGTGTGGTCCAGTGCAGTTATGTGGAGCTTCAGCAAAGATGAATACTGTCAGAAACCCCAGTTTTATTGTTTCACTGTATTTTTTATTTATGTATTTAACACAACTGAAAATGAATGGGAAACCTATAACAGATGATGCAACACATTAACACATAGAGTACATACACTGTAAAATGTAATTCTAGCTGTTTGTTATTTCAACATATTATTCTATATCAGTTTGACGATAGATGACTGAAGTTGTTGTTATAACATAGAATTACAAGTTAAAAACGTCCCAATTACACCAAAAAAAGCTAACTTGAAAACTCATGTCCAGCTAAATCAGCAACTTATGTGAACTTGACAATGTGGGTAAGTTGAGCACAGCAGGATTCAAAACTGCCTCACGTGACTGCTACCGAGGTGCATCATGGGGAATTGGCGGTTAACGACATGCTCACTTTACTTGGACGTTTTCTAATCGTCTTCTTTGGAATATGCTTTCCAGGTGAGTAACATTGGTTATAACTATAAGGAAAGAGAGCTACAAAAGTTGGAACATGTTTTGAATTTATGGCATGATGTGTGTTTTTCTCTTTTACCGAAATTTTTGCTTTAGCTAATGTAACTTTAGCCGACAAGGTCCAGCCTGTGTGTCATGACCAAACTTGACCTAATAAACTGACATATGGCCTTTTTTATGGGTTTAATGTGGCACTGACCAAATCACAAGTATTGTGCCGCTAGCTTTAAGGTTGTGCACTCAACCACTGTTGCGATATTAGCAAGCTAACTCAGCTAATTAATAAAGCTTATTTCATATTGTCTCTGTACTTGTAAATTTCTTTCAAGTTCACAGGCTGTTGTATTTTGGTGGAAGTTCATTTTGGCAATATTTCCAATAACTGACTGGGTTCAAAAAGACCTTTTTGGCAGGACTCGGATGCTTGTTGTCATCTGTTTATCCCTATGTAATCACTTAAGTTGTTAGTAACTGCTGCATGCTAAGCTGCGAGTGCACTGAGGACTGAGACAAAATATGGTCTACAAACCAGCATTATATTAGTTTTTATCAGATAGTCCTCCAGTGTGTTTATTTTTGCTTTAATTATATTGTGCAGTTATTTGTTACCCTGAAATGCTTTATGCTTAACAACAGCTCACCATTTTAACTTATTTTTGAGCTCTTGTGATCAGTATGACTAGATTGTGTGAGTTTCCATACTAAAAGAGCTGTAGTGATAAAATAATTGGCATCAGAGACACTGATTTTCTGCATGGTATACTGCAGAAGGTTTTTTTTTTTTTTGCATAATTTACCTTTTAATTAAACTGCATTCTCTGTATTGTAACAAAACTAACATTGTTTATATGTCAGGAAATTCGCAAACATGAATAAATGGCGAAAACAATATAATTATAACATATATTTTTATTTTACTTATTTTAGGTCTGTGAAGCCAAACTTGATGCTGGAGATTTATTTTTGTCAGTGGAGTCAAATGGTAAGTTACAATTTGTGCATTTTGTCATACTGGAAACACCACAGATTATATTGTAACTTAATAGCTCTGTAGAAAAAATGATATAAAGATTGTAGTTTCAGGGTACTTCTTAAGAAGTAATATGGCACTATTGATGATCACATGCAGGTGGCATAAACTAAATATTCAGACGTGTTACCAACAAATGATTCATTAACAAAAGCAATGGAGCAGACTGTTTAGGTTCTTGTGGTTGTAATAACATCCATAACTGCAAGTTTGTCATTAATTTATTTTCACAGGTCTAGAAGATCACATCTGTCTTTGTCATTTAAATGAGGTGGACATGAAAACTTTGCGCTCTTTTGGGTAAATTGCTGTCCACTACATATACACAGAATGTGCACAGTATTTCAGATCTAAAAAGGGAGTATGTAATGGACTTGCTGGCTGTTGCCTGTTGTGTAACTTTAATGAGGCAGTTGGACTAAAACAGTATTGCTCATCAAGGTAAACATCTGAGGAATAAGGAAATTGTTACTTGTCCTTTTACTCAGTGTTCTTTTAATCGCACATTTACTAAAGTTTTACATCACATAAGTCATTTTTACAATCATTCTACTTTAAAAGATTTCAAGACAGAGCTTATTGTTCTCTGAACTTCTTGTTTGCTGAATGGCAGGTAAAGTGCATCTTTTTATTTGTTTGCTTTTGTGTGTTTGTGTTTTCTCTAATGGGCCTCAGATGACCGTTTGCTTAAATTTGGGTCTCAAAGAATCTTTTTTTTATTCTGCCTGTGCTCTCCACCCCTCTTCTTCTATTGCTCAGGTTGAAGCAGAATTTGCCCGTCTTACATCTGTTGACCTGAAAGGGTTCCTTTTTGCTGTGCTTGACCATTATGGAGAGGTTCGTGGAGCTGTACAAAATCAAGAGCGGCATAGGAGGGCTAACTAGGCTCATAAAATGCTTCAATGGTGATGTAAGTGTTCAACTGCGAAATGTTCTCCTTTGTTTAAGTTTTAGGTTATCCAGTTCAACTGATGAACTCATTGAAAGAAAGCTGATAAGTAAAGTCTGTGATCATATTTCACAACCGGACATTTAGTGTGGTAACTTTTACAGAATCTATGTATATTGGTGGTAGGTTGGATATCATATTCTACTTGAATGTCCTGATAAGCCCGATTCAAAATCTCCAATGATAATCATATATTGATGGAATTATGTATCAAAAAGCTGTGAATTTGGAGCTGTCTACATGCTTCATAAACACTGTTTAAAAAGTGTTTTTGTTTTCTTTTTGACTTCTTTGACCAGAGCCCTACACAAAGAGGACAGAGGACCTCATTTTCTAAAGGAAGATCCCTCACACACTTTCAAGACTGTGAAGGTTAGCATTGTTTCTTTTAGTAAATTTAATAATGACAGCACCACAGTGGATTTTTAAATTAAACATGTGGCATCTATGAAACACTAGATGCCACATGATAACATGTGTACTTTTTCCTCACCAAATGGATTTGGTCTGGGTTTCAGAGAAACTAACTGGCAAGCTAGCATTGATATTATTAGTGTCTTGTGTTTATTCATGTCTTCACCAGGGTCTTTGACATTTCGCTGCTGTACTGTTCACTTCAGCTTTACGTTTGATTTCTCACATTGTATATTGTAATGGCAGAGATATTAGGATATTTAAGGGGCTGCAGTGGCTGCTACAGCTGTGGGGGGGCAATACTTTGGTGAAATGTCCTGGACCCTGAAAAGAGACTGTGTAGACTGGGTAAGCAATTAAAGGTTACTGGCCGAGAGTCATTGGGCAGCTGGGTAAAGGTGGATGTTGATATTCAGTGCCAATTATGCAACCTGTTCCGCCATGTCTATATGCTCTTTTTTCATGCTGTTAATATAGGGGAAAAAAATAAACTTTAATCAATAAACTGATTAAAGAAGCATTGTCTATGGAGCCACAATCTGATCCTGTAGTGTAGCTGCAGTTTGCACATTTCATGTATTCTCAGCCAGATTTGGTTTAGAGCACAGCCAATATTTAGCATAAGTAGATTTAAATTCACACACTGGTGATGGCAAGCTACATTGTAGCCACAGCCGCCCTGGGGCGCACTGACAGAGGCGAGGCTGCCGGGCACTGGCACCACCAGGCCCTCTGATCACCACCAGTAGGCAACAGGTGAAGTGTCTTGCCCAAGGACACAACGACTGAAACTGTCGGAGCCGGGGCTCGAACCGGCAACCTTCCGATTATAAGACGAACTGTCAACTCTTGAGTCACGATTCAATCATCCACCCATGTGTGTGAATGACTGAATGTGTAAAGCACTTTGGAGTCCTTAGGGGACTAGTAAAGCGCTATACAAATACAGGCCATTTACCATTTAAATTGAAAATTTTGTTTGAATTCTGCTATTGAAGACATGCTCAGTTATTTATGAACATGGTCTTTGTTTAAAGCAAGAAATGGATTTGTAACATGGGGGTGCATATCTCATTCTGAAAAAACTTTAACAACTAATAAGTGTTACCCAAAGCCAATCACCATCATCCAAAGCATCAGTATGGCTCTTCTTTGGAAAGACATGAATTCTTAAGCACACGGGATATTGTGTAATTGTAATTGTGTAATTTTATTTTATTTTTGTCTTTGAACCCTTTTATAGCCGACAGGTATTGAAGACACGTTTTCTAAGAGGATGAAAGTTGGCATTGCGATGGTGAAAGAAGAAGACATCATCGATGTGCTGGTTGTCCTTGAGGCGGCAGTAATCCTGTCTAATCTGAGGGATGTCTCGAGTGCCATTTCCATGCTGATGGGCCTTCTTTTTGCCCTCAACATAGACTATCCAAAGGAACTTAAGGACATCTTTGAAGTCATTCAGAACATCCTAATGAACATTGGTGGAAGTCAGTGCATCTCACTAGTGCATGGTCTAAGAAACAGACTCTTGCAGAAAGCCATGCAGAACTGTAATTGTATGCTCACAGCATACAATTGCCTTAGTGTTAAGGACAGTTTTTATTTTACTGTTTGTTTTTTTATTCTTGCAAGTTCTCATTCTCACTTTTGTATGTCACTAAATGACTACACTTTACATTCCAGATTAGACAATTACTCATTTGTTCATGGTTTAAGAAACTTATGTGAACAACAATATAATGGTGGACTCTGCAGATGCTTATCTCATGCAAGTCAGTAGTTTTTCCTTTGTTTTGCAATTGAGCAGACTCAAACTAATGTTTCTAAAATATCCATATTATCAAATGTTTCAGAAGCATGCAGTCATTTTCAAGAGATATTGGTTCTGTGGAATTTGTTGCAATTGTAACAAAGACAAATACAAGAGTTTGATGTCTTAGTTATTATAAACTGATCTTTACTGTCACTTATCAAAGGTTTTGTACTATTTTAATATTTCACGTTTTATGCTAACAGGTGTGACTGAGCACAATGAAGTTTAAAAATTTTGCAAATGTAAAGAATAACTTTTCTAAAATAGCAAGTGTCCCATTGATACATTACATTAATGCAGACTTTATGTTGTTACTTCACAAGAATCACTACTGCTCCTAGAGTATTGGTCAGAATTTAATCTTCACCCAAACTGGGCTCAAGACCAAGTTCAAAATTTATTTGTTTCACAGGGAGCAGCCTTTGAGTTTTGATGGGATTGTGAGCCTGATGAGCTACGTCACTGATTTTTCTGTTTCGCAGATGACTAAGATGGCACAATAAATGGTGAATGTTGGGTGCTCATGAGTAATTGTCTTGTCATGTTCCTAAACACAAACTTTCTGTATGAAATGATCAGATACACTTTAATGGA